>NW_028145535.1:60000-77500 GCF_977016875.1 Pavona decussata | reverse complement strand
AATAAGTACCATCGCGTGCATTTGCTTAGATATTCAACGCTTACATGAAAACTAAGAAAACAACGGTGTTGAGATCCCGACGTAAAAATCGCAATCGGATGTTAAAATATTCCGCCATACTTAAATTTCCTTTGTTTAAAATTCAAGAATGTTTCGCTCCTTCAGAGACCTCACTATATTTTTCTCGAAACACTTTCAGTTTACTGTCATCACTTACTTTCTTGTAGTAACTTTAAAAATGTGACGTTGCTGAATCGTTATATTTTGAAATTACAGTATGGCTACCTGGCGCTTCTTGTACTTTATTGAGTTCAGAACTTGAACAAGCCATGTTCTCATGAGATTTTACGGAGTTGAAGCTGGAATTGCTCGTCATTGTTCGCAGCCTAAGCACCTGAGCTCCATCATCAACCTGGAGTCTGTTGGAACTTGTTTGTTCAGGCGAGAAGGAATATGATGAATTGCACAGTCTTCGCTTTCGTATCAAGTCGAGCCACCTTATCTTGATTCTTGGATTATCAAGATGTATGCAGCAGAGAAGGCGGACAAATTCCTTTCGGTATTCTCTGTTGCTAAGGCAATAGATCCAAGGATTGAAGCATGAGTTTGACATGGCCAAAATAGTTGTGGACAGGTAGAACTCGAAAGGAAGTATTAAAATTTCAAACTTGAAGAGAATAAAAAAGGTTTCAGCCGGTAACCACGACATAGTCAAGAAAAATGCTGCTAAAGCGCACATGCGCAGAAGCCGCTTCGTAGCTTTGTTGTTGTTCAGGTGACGGCGGATGTTAGGCTGTCGCATGTGTATCCAGATGTGTCCAAAGGTCACCCACGTAACAATGCTTGGAATGTAGAACGTGACGATCACGTGAATGAGAATAAGAATTCGTTCAGCCTTTTGCCCATAGAATGGTATTTTGAAGGTACACAGACCGTCTTCCACTGCCGTGATAAACAGCTCATTGATTTGAGTAATGGCGGCAGAAGCCCAGATCAAAGTAATGTAAAGATACAATCGACGCTTGCTGAATGCTGTTTTGTAGCGTATTGGCTTGACAATGGAGTACCATCGATCGATTGCGAGGCACATTATTGTAGAAGTAGACGCCTTACCAAAAATGTACAAGATGTAAGTTGAGCCAATCAGGCGGCAATAGATTTCCCCTGCCAAACCAGAAGGATAGGGAAAGGTCTTTCTGTCGATTAAGTAGTCAGGGGTAACGACAAGAAATATACCTGCAGAAAAATACACAAAAATATAAGAGGTGTTTTTCATGGTGCAACCATGTTCAGGGTTTTTAAGAACGTGAGCAAACGACGGTGAATTTTTCATTCTCTTTCTTAACTTGAACGCCACTTGCCAAATGGGACCATGGGTAGTTCGCCTTTTGTACAAGTTCAGTAAGTTGAAGTAAACGCGAAGTCGCACAATGAAATGAGGTCATATTTTCAAGTGACGTTGTCGTTGGCTTTGCCGTCGTCGCTGCTTAAGTTTGCTATTGATTGCTCTTGGTGCAGAGGGGTGATGTTACTAGTTAAGCGTGATGTAAATCGCTGTTATCAAAAACGTTTAACTTTGCTATAATATGAAAAACAATATTTCAGTGCCCTTAGCTTAATTGGTGCAAGTTTATATTATTATTGTGAGTTCAGCGTAGGAAAACAATCTCAATCTGTAAGATTTCTTTTAGTTCTTTCAGCACAAAGTAAAAATAGATACTAAGTGTGTGTGACAACCTTGTCATGAACAATCATTTCACACAACATCGGTCGAAAAGCGACGTTTCTATTGGTCTAACATATGAGGAGAATGACCCAGCTGACAACTCAAAATAAAACACCTTGCTTTATGGTTGTTTTGCTGTTTTGTTTTGATTTTCATTAGCTCTTCAATTTAGAAGTGACTTTTTTGTGAAGAGAGGGATAATAGTTTTACACGAGAAAGAGAAAACAACCGGAAACGTATAATATTTGTAGCTTGTTGTTCACGTTTGTTCACCTGCAAAGATGCTACGGTGAACAAACCTTGCGGTTAAGCAAAGCTGACAACTTCACGTCATGAAATTAAAAGAGAGTAAAAAGGATACGTAGAAACGATGTTTGTATGGGATAATTTGATAAAATTAAAATAAAACCCTTGATGTTTCTCATAAAAAAATGAAATCTTGAGGTAGGTGTATTTTCTTAAGTAATATTCTTCGCAGTACCGTTTGCAGACTAAGCCTTCTAGTTTATGTAAAAATGTGCAGAAAATTATCAATAGTTTTTGTCGCATACCTGTTAGCATATCAGTCACAGCCAGACTGCAAATAAGAATATTGTATGGCTTATTTAACATCGACCGCTTCATAAATATAACCAGACATAGCAGCAAGTTGGCAAAAAAAGAAAGACTGGCGATCAACCCAAAAGAGGTTTTCATCAAAGTCCCGTGGTCTTTTGCGTCATCTAAGGCGTTCTGTCTTATAACATCACAGACCGTAACGTTAGATGGACAGCCATTTAACAGATATGTAGTGTTGTTCATCATTCTTAATTTCGCGCAGCAAAGCGCAATACAATTGTCTCAAGGAGATTCGGCAACAAAGGATGTTTCGAAGTCGTTGAGTAAATATGACTTCAATATTCTCTGTTTACAAAGGTGACAGCTACTGTTTTGTAGCTTTGCGTTGATTCGTTTGGGATAAATTTGCGTTGTCAGAAGTAGAAATGACCGAGGCAGGTTATTTATACAGACAGTGGTATGAGTGACAGAAAAGTGTTTGTGTGAGCTCTTGCTTCCGGCCACTTTGTTCAACATAAACTAAAGAAAGCTCTTATGAAACTTAGTTGAAAAAAGGCAAAAAAAAATTGAGGAGCCATTTTTAAGTAATATGTCAAACACCAAGAAGAGCGTTCATCCGATTTGCGAACACTGAAAATTGGAGACGCAGCCGAGTTTTTTTTTTTTTTTTTTTTTTTTTTAGGCAACTTCCAGGTGTCTGTCTGGAAATCAAGTGAAACACTGAAGTTTGATTCGCTTATAATTCAATCAGATTTCTACGGCTATTTTATGCGGAGCCCCTAGAGAGAATATAAGTTAGATTCAAATCTCTATTTCTCCAATTCTAATCAGTCTGTGGCATGACCATTTCCCTTCAACCAGACGCTTTTGTGCAGTATTTCCTTGTGGTTCTGTTTTATACATTATTATGTTGTGCAAAATGGCTTTCACATTGCCAGTATCTTTGTGAAATTGTAAACTTGTAACTACTCAAAAGAAAGTAACTGAGCAGTACTTTCTTCTGCCGTAGTTTACTAATGTGTCTTTATAACAATGATATCATCTTAGCGAGAACTTGTTGCGAGAAAAAAGGGGCTAAGACTGCATTCAATTTTAAAGTTTGAATGATAAACTACTGTTTGAGTTGTGTCCTTCGATCGCTATCGACACGTTTCGTATACTCTAAGTAACAGGATAACGAACGTTATTAAAAAAAAAAAAAAAAAGAAGAAGCAGTACTTCAAACGCAACTGACAACGTTATCATTTAACTGAGTCTGTGACTTTGCTCTGCACTGATATTTTAACTTTGTGCCTCAGCCAGAAGGACTGAATACTGGAAAATTACTACGAAGCGCAGATAACCAGTTTTCGTAAAGAGAGGTTAACTTTAGCCTGTTTGAGAGTGCGTCACTCACTTAACCAGTTTGGCAGGTTAATGTAATTCAGAAAATGTATCAGTTCTTCGTCCGAACAAAATCAACTATCCGTAATAAGCGGATTCCACTGCACAAGAAAAGGCTGTTTATGGTGCATTTACCATGGCAATGACAACGAAAAAAAGAGAAAGAAAAATAGAACAAAGGTTGGTTTTATGAAATTAAAACTCGCGTTAAAAATTCCTCGCGAATTGCTTGAAGACCAGTAAAGAACTGCATGAAAACATAGAATTTTTAAACTTGATTTGGCAAAAGCAATTTCAAGCATTCCGACCAGATTACCCCCAAAAGGTTTTATAGCTTTTAAGTAAAAGAAAATGAAAATAACACTTTGTCGTTATTTTACATTAACAAAGTAATATCCATGAAATAATTAATTCTATTAAAGCAAAAGAAAGGATCTTTCTCCATGAATCAAAGCAATAATCACGATTCTATACCATAACAACAATTCCCAACACAGAACATTAGTAGCGGATATTTGTTTTTTTTTTTCATTGTATCTTTTTTTTTTCTTTTTTAATATTCCTGGTGTCCCTAGAACATTCAGCCATTTTAAAAGGATATAACGACTTTTCGCTGTCTCTACTCACCTGTTAGCATGTCTGTGAAGGCAAGGTTTAACACCAGCACGTTATAAGTGTTTGAGAGTAACGATCGGCGTCGACAGATCGCCACAAAGAGAAACGAATTTCCAAGGAAAGAAACAAATGCAATGCCACCGAAGATAAACTCGTAAACGATCGAAACTCGTAAACGATCGATGCTGACATTATAGTCGACCTTGTCGTGATGAGCACGGGTCTGGGGAATATAACTTTGATTGAAGGTTCTGTCCATTTTACAAGTAACTGTGAATGGACGAAAAAAGGGATTGTTCTTTGGTTTGTGAGTGGAGCAAATGTGTAGGAGATTCGGGCTCTAAATTGGAATTAAATTCGCACTGTTTGTAAAGATTTCAGTACAAACACAAATATATTCCCTTAAACAACGTATTTGCAAATGTATGACAAATATGATATTTGCATTAAATTCACTCCACTTTTGCAGCGGTGGTAAAGCTGCATCTTTGATGTAGATCTTCTAAATCTTTTCTTACTATGCAAGCATTAGATATTTGCTTCTCGTGTAATTTCAGGGAAACATGGTGAAAATTAATACGTTTAAGTTAAATTCACTCTTATTTGCTTTAGGGGAAAACTGTATGTCTTTAGTGAATTTACACAGATGTCAAACAGAAATGGCTGCATCGATTTTACATATATTTGCTTAGGGGCAAATATATCCATACACGCGGGCGACATATTGAAAGGAAAGTAAATCTGCTGTCAGATTTTGTTTTATGGCAAAAATTTTACTTTCACAAACAATTTTGTTGATAATCTGATCTCTGCAGGTATGCGCGCCTTGATTGATAAAACAAGAACAATATTTATTATTATTATTATTATTATTATTATTATTATTATTATTATTATTATTATTAGGGGCCGTCATCGGATCTCAAGAGTTCAAAGATCAATATTATCGGGAAAAGGTCCTTGGATGGAAAGGAGAACTCGAAGCCCATCTGAGATAGCAAGGAGCCAGCCTCATGCAGCCTACACTGTTTTCACGAAGGGTTACAAATCCAAGTTTACCTATTTCATGCGCACAATAGAGTCGTTTGAAGATTACGTTGACCCTATTCAAGAGGCGATTGACGACTTACTCCTCCCAACACTATTCGGTCAAACGGAGCCACTCCCTAGCAATCTGCGTCAGCTTGTTACTTTGACACCCGCTCAAGGAGGGCTTGGCGTACCTGACTTACGGTTTGAAGCTCCACAGCAGTTTGCTGCTTCTACGACAATAACAGCATCGCACGTAGATTCCATCACCAAACAGAGCACTTTCATGGTGGCAGGCGGGAGGTCCACGGAGGAGTTAAAAGACAACATCAAGCTTTAAAAATTGCGTCGGTGAAATCGAGAATGGAAAGTATTGATTCCACTCTACCCTCGGATCTGCTGCGGTCAGTTAACCAATCGAGAGACAAGGGTGCGAGCTCGTGGCCTACCGCAGTACCCCTTGTTGATCAAAGCTTAGTGCTGGATAAACAAGAATTCAGAGACTCTCTGCGTTTAAGGTATAATTTTCCCCTGTCTGATTTACCAAGAAAGTGTGTTTGTGGGGAGAAGTATACCGTTTGCCATGCCCTGTCATGCAAAAAGGGAGGGTTCGTGGCGCAAACACACGATGGCGTCCGCAACCTACTTACCTCTTTTCTTGGTAAGGTTTGCACCAACGTTGAAGTCGAAACACAACTACAACCTCTCGACAATGAGCAATTCAACCTCAGAAGCGTGGTGACAAGTCCCGAGGCAAGACTGGACATGAAGGCAGGGGGCTTTTGGTCTCGAGGAGTTACAGCATTTTTTCGATGTCAGAGTAACGCATGTTAACTCTAAGTGTAACCAGGGAAAAGCAACATCGACAATCTTTAAAGAGCAGGAAGAGGAGAAAAAGCGGAAGTACCAACAGAGAGTGCTGGACGTTGAAATGGGATCTTTCACTCCCCTAGTTTTTGGAACCAACGGTGGGATGGGAGCCGACTGCAATTGCTTTTTCAAACGCCTAGCCGAGAAGCTCTCAGAAAAGAATGAGGAACCTTATCACATTACTATCACTTGGATTAGAACATTGCTTTCTTTTGAGATTTTAAGGTGGGTACACACATGCGTAAGAGGCTCCAGGACACCTTTCCACAGAATTCCACAAGGGGATTTCATCGATGACTGTCGCCTAAACGCTGGCCAAGCATGTGTCCGATGATTTTCTGTGAATTGTTTTTTTTTTTTTTTTTTTTTTTTTGGAATCGGAACTTTTAACTTGTAAATAGTTTGGAATACGTTGATTAAGATGCTGCTTTTTATTATTTTTATTATTATTATGACATTTGTATTTTCTTTTGAAAAGTTTGTGCTTCGAAAATTAGTCTCAAAATCGGAATGAATTGTAAATAGGTTTTAATAGTTCTTTTCTCAACTTTTAACTTGTAGATAACAATTTCAGCTGCTTGGTATATGTCAATAAAGATTTTTTTTCTTTTATTATTATTATTATTATTATTATTATTATTATTATTATTATTATTATTATTATTATGTGCAGTTAAAAAACGTATGTATGCTAAAATAGAACCACATAGGGCGTGCAGCGTAACCTATGCGATGTTAAGGAACTATAAAAAAAAGCTGCTGAGTTAAAAATTTAAAAAAAATAGCGAGAAAATATGAAAATCTGTTATTATTATTATTATTATTATTATTATTATTATTATTATTATTATTATTATTATTATTATTATTATTATTATTATTATGCGCAGTAAAGCTATCTGTATGCACAGTATAAGAAAGCACCACAGGATGCGAAGCGTAACCTGTGAGCCAAGCGAAACTTAAAATAGTGCGTGAATATTATTATTATTATTTTTTTTTTTTTTTTTTTTTTCAGAATCGTAACACATTTGCTTTGTAACCGCAACCGGACATTTCATATCTAGGGTGCTATTATTTGCAATGGGGCTGGCGAATGCTATGATATACATTAAAATTGACTCAAGGTTGACAGAGAATTTAGTTTTGCTTTTGGATACATAGGCTCATTTTCTAAGTAAGAATTCGTTACCTTGGAAACGGGCTACACCTGTTTTTATTTTTTTAATGTTATTTATTTATTTTTTTATATAAACCTTTTTCATAAGAACGTTGAGGCCAAGATTAACTAAAAGTTAAACACATACTAAGAACACTACCAAGGCTGACAGTCAGTTAAGAACATTTTTATTCCGACCAAAAATAAAAAAAATAAATAAATAAATAAAAACGGTACAAATGCAGATAAAAATTCATGAAAAATGTCAGTCTTAATATTGTCCAATTAACCCAAATGATAGGTTTCTTGGTCACGTCCGCAAAGATTTATTGAAATACTATCAAAGATAACTTTAGAACATCTTAAAACTTCTCAGGCTCTAATTGCCAACAATAATACGAACGTTCATCCTCAGCCGTTCTTATATATATAAAAAAATGGTTGTATAATTATCCTTATATTTTTTCGTATCCTTCTTGAACAGGGGAAGACTGACGATATTCTGGTCTGCAATACAATTCAAAGTCAAGTGGTGGCATTGTATACACTCGAATTTGGTTTACTCGCAAGAGTTGATAAGGAAATCATTGGAAATTGGCCACCGTAAAGAGCGGGTGGATTGCAGGGTCGACGTTTCGGGCGTTAACCTTTCGTCTCTGCGACCATTCGCGACCATGTGAGCACTGCGGTTATTTTTGTGAGTTCGAGCACTAATCAAACTTGTCTTGCCAGCAGCGAGTACCTTAGAAAAAGAAAAATGGCGAGCATCGAGCACTTTGTGAAATTTTCCGCTTCCAACAAAATCTTCGTTTATTTATTTATTTTTAATTTTACACGTTCACGTTGTTTGAATAACCCAAACTTTGTTTGAATAACTCTCTTCAGGTGTCAAATAAATCGGGTGTAAAATTGTTCATTTTGGTTGAAAAGTAAGCTTCAGAGCTGCTGATTTAATTAAGGCAAGTAAGCGAGTTGTCTTCATAAATATGTAATTAATCACCAAATCCTGGGGCTTATTTCAATGCTGTCATGGTTTAGTTAAGCTTTTTGAAGATAATCATTTCTGTTGTTTTTTTGGCTCGAAATAATTTTTCGATACTAATTTCGTTGAATTCCGCTCCGAAAATGACCAATCTATCCATATCAGAGGGGCACTGAAGCAGTGATTAATATGTTAACTACATGACTTCATCAAGTAGAGAAAGAAGTGTTCATCACTGTTAAGTGTTTTTTAACAAGTTTTTGGTTTTCCATAATTGGTATCGAATTTGAATTTCACCATACCAAACATGCAAGCTGCAGCACTTAAACAAAAGTAGTAGGCAAGCTTAACACTTTGAATTTGAAAAAGCTACACATATTTATTTGGTTAAATATTCAAGTGAAGCGACTTAAGAGTGACCGTCTGTAATTTTCAACTAATGTGTTTTGGGTGAGAAAAAATAAAATTCCTCAAACTTTCTCAGAAGAAAGGGCTAGATAAGTAATTCACATTCATGTAACTTTCAGGTCAATCAGATAAACATTTTAGCTGCAGGACAAATATATCGGTTTTTCAGCTCTCGGAAGGCACTCAGGGATCATTTTACTACACATCGGTAACACCTGGGTTTGGATATAAAACGTAACTAAAACTAAACGCCAAGTTGGAACTCGAAATCAGAAGACATTTATGATTAATTCAGGACGGTTATTTCCAATTTTAATAAAAAGCTGAATATTTTATCGATTTTTTAACTTGTCTCTTTTGTGAGCCATTTCGGCAGGTACAAAAATCGGCTAAATTCAAATGAAAATATCGCCAATGGTACATTACCAGACTTCATAAAAGTACATCCCAGTTAAAGAACAACGTCTTTCCTTCAAATATATGCAATAAAATTTTGGGGCCAACGTACCTACGAAATTTGACAGTTGAAATTACAAAGCGCACTTTTGTAAACAAACGCAATCTTTAATTAGCTCAACAACGACGAGTCAATGACATACGAAGGAAAACCATTACAAAATCCACTTACGTGCTGGAGATACTCTGCCCTGGAGAAAAAGGAATGCTTTCAGTTACCTTCCCAGTGGGATGGCGAAATGGAAACATGTCTCCGCGGAATTTGTGGTGAAGTTTTATATACAGTCTTCGACAAAGAAGGCAAACTTTGACCATTCTTTAGCTGTAACTCCCGCTGTTCGTCACGGAAAACTGAATGTTTTACGGTATTCGAAAGATCCAACGACTCTCTAGATCCTTACAACAACTGAGGTCGTCAAGCTAATGTTCCCTTTCCGACAATAAAAGTATCTTTTCTGTGGCGCATGAAGTAGCGAGAGATCTCCTGATCCAGCGTGGCAAGGCGAAAAAGATTGCGTTACATACAAATTGTCCCCAGATCACTCGGGTCGGGAAGACGTGGGTGCCGAGCCGTGCAAATGATTATCTGATATCAGTTTGAGAGAAAACGTTTTTTTCATGTGAAGCGATATCAAATGAGAGGATATAAGATACAGACTACTTAGCAAAACAAGAAAGCCATTAAGCGCCTACTGCAGAAACTGAACATTCTATGTTTCCCCTAACATGCGTTAATATATCGCCGATTTTCAGTCTGGGTGCAGTCCGGCTTCAGCTGGATTTTACTAACTTTATTGACAGCACCACCTTGCTTGTTTTCTTTACAGGAGACTGGCAGCACATGTAGCAAGTTTTTGGAAGGGGGTTTGAGTCATGACAAAAATTCTGAAACGCCTTTGTTGTCTAATGAAAGCCCAGTCTGAGAGATATTCTAGTTCTGGTTCTTACATTCTGCCAACAATTTGTCTACATCTCTCTAAGCAATATCCACGAAAGGAAGTAAAGTACAACTCGAAGGCATGGAAGACGTGAAAATACATCAAATGCTAACTGTTATATACCGTTTTGTTACAAGACTTATACAAATATTATGCAATCATTTTTTGGTGAAGTGCACATCTGCACTCATGCACTAGACACCTTTGCAATTCGATGTAAGGTGCCTTACGTGCCGTTGTATCCATTCGACGCGTTTAAGTTACAGAGCTTAAATGATTCGAAAGTGACTGGATGGGATACTGAGACACTGGTCAAGAATAGTTTGGCGAGTTAGTGAATAAGCAGCTTCGCCCGCCCGCTGCGGCATCGGGGGTGTCTGCTTGGCTGTTCTTTAGCTTAGCAGCCGCTCTGCAAAAATAAGATTGGACTTGTTGAGGAGTGAGGAAGTCATCTACTGTAAACCTTCTATTTCCGCCTTTGTCCTTAGCAAACCTTACGTCACATGCCACGGCTGCTGCATGAAGCTTGTGGCCGGTTTCCTGGCCAATGGGAAACTTTTCATCAAGGTAGCATTCTTACTTTTCAGTGAAACGTTTAGCCTTCTTTATCGTGCCCAGCCTTGTGTTTGAATCTCTTCAGCAGGGCCTCGAAGCGTGGATCTTGCCACTAGCTGGTTGAATATCAGAACCACGGAGAAGTTTGTCTCCTTGTCGGATAAGTTCTCCCTTTCGAGGACAATTTCACATTTACCGTACTGAAAATGGTTCTCTAAAGAGCTGTAACGCTGGAAACGTTTTACATATCCGTCAACCGGGCAAGTGAAGAGCTTTGTTGGATGATCGTCTTCATCGTGGGAATCGTTGTTCTTCTCTAATTCTACTGAGTGGAGCTCTCCTTAACCTCGGGTATTGCACAGTTGCTAACAGAGATATCAACGAAGTTGATGAACGAGCGGGGGAGGGTAGCGAGTTAATGCATGGAGTGCTTAGGGGACCAAAAAGGGCCTACTTCGGTTGTTTTTCCCCTTCCTCTCCACATATTTTTCGTTCATTTCTCCTACTCCCTTGGAAGGGAAACGACTTTTGCTTTTAAACTTTCCGCGCGCCCCATCATTTTGGAATTTATTGACGTCATAGTAGTTTAAAAATCAGAAAAATAAATCTTTACGGCATTACCCTTACAATATAAAAGTAACCATTGAACATAAATCATTTTACCCTGAAATTCGTAGCCTACGTAGCAGTCGTTTCCCTTCCGAGACCGGGGAAGGCTCGCGAGGGAATGCACGGAGAGCGCATGGGACCAAAAAGTTCCTACTTTGATTGTTTTTTCGATTCCTCTCCAGAAGTTTGTGTTCACTTCTCCTGCTCGCCTGGTTGAACTTTTCCACACTTAAGACGATGAAACGACACACCCTCCTCATCTCCCACCTCACCCTTTACCTCTCCCCCGGAGGGGATGGGAGTGCTACGTGAGAAGTAACATAACGCAACTCAAATAGCGGGCTAGGTTTAATCTTAATTTCTTGACCAGGTATTACGTTGGAATTGTCCTTTTTATTAAGCAGACTTGTATATGTTTTCTTAATTAAGGATAGGAATAGTGTAACTTCAAACTATAAATTTGTTTTTTATCGCATTACTACTCTGGTTCAGTTGATTACCTGCTCTAGCTAGGAGTAACTGTGCCTCATTTTGCAAGGAAGCATCACGGACGTCGCATGATTTTAGACGTGCTTTTCTGCCCTTGACACAACTCTCTAGTGCTATACTCCTCACCACTGCAGGATTTGCTGCACTAAAACTACATGATCCACCGAAGAAGGTTGAGTAACCGCATGTCGTCATGACCTGTACTAAGTAGCAATTGCTTTATGTAGGGGCCAATGATTGTCACGAGAGAATAAACAAAAGCTCACTTTCGACTAACTTTAATACCTCTCAACCCCTTCAGTAAACGTCGCCAAACTGAACGCGAAATTACTTGATCATCGATGGACAGACAGGTGGGTGGACAACTTTCTGTGCTTATGTCACGCCATCCAACTTGTTGACAGTTAGTAAATTTTTGCGAGACTCAGTTACGTGCGTTTCACAGATCCTCTCCATCTGGCCTCAAAAGTACCATCCACTGCAAAGGTACGTTTCTTGTAGATAGCCTTTGGCTCACATATGGAATAGAAGCGCGGAATTTGCTTATCTTTTGAACAGGTGGTGTGACAATTAAACAATAATTTTTCAAAACTTGTCTTGTTTCTTTCAAAATTCGCGGATTATTTAATTGAAAATATGTTTCTAACCCACAAAAAATATAACAGGAAGCAAAATATTTTGTTCACTTCGGGTATTTCATGAAACGAGGGGATTTTAGATTGTTTTCCTCTGTATGTCATTGACTCGTCGTCGTTGAGCTATTTGAAAATTTAGTGTTTGTTTACAACAGTGCGCTTTGTAATTTCAACTGTCAAATTTCGTAGGTACGTTGGCTCCAAAATTTTATTGCATATATTTGAAGAAAAGGCGTTGTTCTTTAACTGGGGTGTACTTTTATGAAGTCTGGTAATGTACCATTGGCGATATTTTCATTTGAATTAAGCCGATTTTTGTACCTGCCGAAATGGCTCACAAAAGAGACAAGTTAAAAAATCGATAAAATATTCAGCTTTTTATTAAAATTGGAAATAACCGTCCTGAATTAATCATAAATGTCTTCTGATTTCGAGTTCCAACTTGGCGTTTAGTTTTAGTTACGTTTTATTTCCAGACCCAGATGTTTACGATCTGTATTAAAATGATCCCTGAGTGCCTTCCGAGAGCTGAAAAACCAAATTATTTGTCCTACAGCTAAAATATTTATTTGATTCACCCAAAAGTTATATCAATATAAATCACTAACCTAGTCCTTTGTTTTGAGAAAGTTTGAGGAATTTTATTTTTTCTCACCCAAAACTCATTAGTTGAAAATTACAGACGGCCACTCTTAATATTTTACATGATCGCCTCCGAATTCGAGCATCAGCCGATATGAGGCAAACTACTCGACTTTTGGTAATATTAATGTTTTAACGCGTTTTTTGTAGAAAAAAAAAATGTTTCATTAATGTCGTCCGTGGCAAACCTCGAAGGCCAAGTATACCAACCAATTCCGAAAGTATTTTAATACTTTCGGAAAATTTTAAAACCTTGGAAAATTTTACAAGGTAAAAACACTAAGCTTAACCATGATTAAAATGAACTTTTTATGTTCTGGAGACAGCCTTTTGGCCATATAATAACTGGCACTAATAAGTCGGTCAGTGAATGGAATGACCTCGATCTTTACAGAATATATTTAAAACAGTTTCCCGGGATTTGCCTTTCTTTGCTTCTATTAACAGACTTGACAAGCTTATAAAGGTCGCTGTAACTCTGAGCGCCCATTCAAACTAAAACTAACAATTAGCATAATCATGTCGAGGTGTTTTCTTTTCAGTGTCTGCAAACCGGGATTTTGGATGTTTTTGTCCATGTTTGAACTCAAAGTAAACGGAAATGGAGCTCTTAGAAAGGACTGCACTTACCTGTTAACATGTCTGTAACGGCAAGGCTTAACAACAGCATGTTGTAAGTCTTCGACAACAGTGATCGACGTCGGCAGATCGTCAAAAGGAGGAGAAAGTTTCCCAGGAAAGAAACACTTGCGATGCCACCGAAAATAACTTTGTAAACTGTGGGGGAACTGTATCTTATGTTGAAGACGACTGTGTTTGTATTCCAAGAAGCCGAGGTGTTATTCATTTTTTCTCAGTTCAGGCTGAACGATAGATAACTCACTGCTGTTGAACCAAGAGCTGACTGAGCAGTTCCACTGATTACAATTCTATGAATTGAGGTTTTAAGGAGTGTTGATTTTGAAGTGTCAGGTTTTTGTGTATTGTTGACACATCTCGCCAAGCCTGGTGTTATCAGAATTGTAATCATCGTTCAACGAGGTGGCAACTGATTAGAACACGTCGGTGTACTTGTACTGCAGGTACACCTTTTCGTTCTCAGCTGAATATCTCATATCTGTGTTACTGTAATTTAAATTAAATGTGTCACATGTCGTTTTACAAACATTCGTTTTGTTATTAACTTTCAACCATTAAAATGGAAAAGCCTCTTTGTTTCAGTTCCATTACGCCCGCCGATGGTTAGCACATTTTTTTTTATTATTTTAAGAAAATACTTAAGAGCGCCTGTCTGTAAAAATCAGACAAATTTTAAATTTCGTGGCAAGGGTGGAAAATTCGATTTCTTTCATATTTTAACGTTAGATAGGCTGGGATATAACTAAAATCACTGTGTAGTTTTTTCGGTGAAATATCCTTTTATTTGAAAGAAAAATGCAAATAACGAAAATCCGTTAAAATCGTCATTTGAGGCGCTAAATTATTACATGGGTTTGAGAGCCTCGCGTGCAAAAACAAATCATTCTACCGCCTTTAAAACACTCAAATATTTTTTTACAATCTCTAAATATCTGTTAGAATGATTTTGGGAAATATTGCGTTGTTCTGTGTATACGAAATAATTTAATTTCGAGGGCATACAGTTCACTGCAGTAAAAGTACTTCGTGAATAAAATTAATTTTCACCATGTGCGAAACCTTCAAATCGATTAAGCTTCTGGTGGTTGAATGTTAGAAGGATGGTCTATAGATTCCTGTAAAAATTTCTTTGGGCAAATGATTAAGAGCGACGCGAGAGCTTTTCAAAGTTCGTAAAATATGCAAATATTTTGACCCTCCGCGGTAAACTTTGAAGTTGAAGGTCAGACAAAAATGTTAGTTCACGCACATGTCTTAACTCATATTAGGTTAAACCAATCACACTTAAAAGCATTTCGAAATGTTCTAACCTGATAATATGTCTAAAAGACAGGTCCAAAGGCCATTTAAGCGCGATTCTCTGCTGGTTTTGAGCCCTGTTTGTAACGTCCGATGTACACCGCGGAACTATCGATGTGTAAATTCAGTGGTTGAATACAAATCTTAGATCAACTTTCGGCACATTTCATCAAGACTGCATCTTCTTCGACGGCTTAGTCATTTGTGAAGTATTGCTTGGTTTATAGTGCGCGAAAATATTACATCTGATCGCTGCTAGCCGATTGAATGGCATAAAAATGTCGGCGTGCGCTGCAGGCAACCGTTTGTTCGTCACGCAATACAATGTCATGGACATTTTAGGGGGTGGAGGAGGGTGAAAATGCGAAAATGCTTGATTACTGAACATGTACATACCCAAGGTGGTAGGTGGGATTAGAATTTACAAAATTTCTGATTAAGATCGCTACACCCTTTAACTAGTTCTTTTTATCTTTTAAAGCAGTAGATCCTAGTATGAAAAGAAAAATATCTTGCATTGTATATAGCCGTTTGTTCGTCAAACTATGTACTGGGGGAGGTGGGGGGGGGGGGGGGTGGGTGGACGACGGCTAAAGTGCTTGATTGAAAGTTGCCCTGAGTTCTAGTACACACTCTAGTTTTGAAACACTGTCAGACTTACAAGACTGCAAATTAATAAAGAAAACGATTTATTTAAGGAATTTCTTCTTTTCTTGCTTGCTTCATCTTTGCTTAACCCTAGTATGAATTACCACTGGTTGCAGGTTAGCACTGCTTAGTTACTTCTTAGTATTTAAGCTAGTCTGCTCACCAAAACTTGAAGAGAATTAGCTCAACTTAACAGCTTACGCAATGTTAACAGCACGTCAGTGGTAGTTATTTGACTGGTTATAGCCCCAGGGTCATAGCTTATCGCTGCAGGAAAAATGTGCTGTTCTTGACGGATGGATGGGGCTAGTAATAGGATATGGTGCTTTGTTCATACAGACATGACTAAAGGAAGGAGCAGAATCAGCTCCTATTGACTACTGAATGCAGTCTGAAATGTGAAATAGTGGCTCTGTTTCCAACCAGATGGGCGACACTTAGGGACTGGTTAATGTTACTATTTATGGACCGGGGAGGAGTGCTGGTATGGGGTGGGGTGGGAAGCGCGTGGTAGGACTTGGTTTAAAGCTAACCCGTAATATCTGATCTCGCTTCGCGTTACTGCTATACATCCCTGCCCTTGCCTAAATTCATAAACCAATCATCATGACACATACTGGAAACAATGGTTTCGGCCTCAAATTTGATACGCACTCCTCTCCGCCATTTGTCAAATTTTGAAAACAAGTAAGCATCCCATCCCCTCCCCCTCCCCCATCCTTCACAAAAAATGTTCCGTTCCATTTCAGTTGATAAACAACAATTGTTGGTTGCTTCTGACAGGAGGGGTGTTCTTGGGACAGATGATGTTGTCCCCACGCGCGACACGTAAGACCATAATTTCACTTCCGGTAGCATCCAGACACGTTTGGTGGCTAATACCGCGTAGTCAGCATATTCATCCGGTAAGGAGTGTCTTTTAAGTATACTAGTGAGTTATGTGACTTCAATAGGCCTTTACTCACTGGCTGTTATCTTCCTTCGTGGAGCCATCCCTTTATGGCAGCTGCTCGTGTAATTGAAGTACTTGTGTATTTCTATTGCTTGCAGACTATGACGAAGTTTCCAAAAGCTGCCTTGTAACACCAATGAGCTACTATGTTCCTGAATGAGGTTTGAGCTTTTCACTGGAATGAAAGAGTCGTCTTTCCACCTTTGGATGAGGCCTCAAGACTGTAACTGCTTATGTTAGAGTCTGTTCTTCAAATTTGCAGCGGCAAATTTGTACTAAACTCGTCAAAAGATCAATGTAGGGCTTTTTGCGTTTGATGGCTATTGATGAGACGTCAAGTTCATGAAAATTGCAAATGTCCTGAAGCATCTGTACAGAAAACTTTGAGAGTTTAGAGCAAGCAACTATTTCACAAATGTTATGTGTGTCATACATGATGGGATGTTGAATGGACATTTCTGCCATGACTTTGTTGCTTAAATCTTGTATACTCTGTTCTTGGATTCTATCCATCTCCTCCTGGTGTTCACCTTCTTCGTCCTGAGATTCCGCTGCAGCAACTCGTTTTGCAGCAAGGCGTGAGAAAAAACTTGCAATTTGCTGAGATGTTAGATAGCTTGAAGTATCAAATTTACAGGAGCCATCTGCGTTTCTGGCCTTTCTCATTGACTTAGACACATTACAAGGATCAGCTTTGTGCCCAGTCCGCTCGCCGATTTGGAAAACTTCTGTGAGGTATTGTTTCTGGCTTTCGGTCAGTCGGGTTCTTTGAGTACTGGTGGATTTCAAAGCCCAGCCCATTGGCAACGATGAACAGGAATCCAGTGCCTGCAGAGTTTCAATATCTTCTACAGGATTCTCAACAGTGGCAATACCCTGTTCTAACTTTGTTGCATATGACATCATTG
>NW_028145535.1:50000-57500 GCF_977016875.1 Pavona decussata | reverse complement strand
ATGACAACCTGTCTCGCTTTGCGCGTGTGAAACCGTTTTGTTCTTCCTGCAGCTTCATCCCAGGGTGTAATCATGCAGTAACGGATGGGGCTAATGTCTCTGGAAGTCAAAAATGAATTCAGCTTTTCTCTTGAAGGGCTTCGCGCTTGAAAGTCATCTCCAGATGGAGTTGTAGCACCCTCAGACGGTTGATAGACACTTGACGGTGTTTCAAGATTCAAAATTACGTTCTTTGGTGTCCGAGATGATACTGGACTTACGCTGGTAGGGTTAAAGGTTACCTCGTCATCATCCTACGGATAAAGAAATTCCAAACTTTATTGCCTTCAGAATTACCACTAACTACAAAGTGCCAAAAATTTGAGCGACGTGTTAACTTTAGTCACACAAACGCGCATAAAGTCAAACGGTATGCCTTTAATTTGCTTGCAGCTTTGTTTGTAAAGTTCTGTATGCATGCAAGACTGTATGCATGGGTCTATAGGAGTGTAATAAAGATTTTCAAAGCTCATCAAAATCGTCTCAAGCCCTTTACTTGTGTTCGGGATGCTCTGACAGTACACATAACTATTTTAGTCATTTAATTCTCTCCTTAGACATGGATTGCGTTATATACACTTTTATGAATAGAAAATGAAACCTACGCCTCTTTTAGGATATAAACACGTGGAAGGTGTGGTCGCCGAACAGCCATACACCATGGGATGACGTCTTCGATGTGAGGTCATTTGTGTGCTGTTGTTTTTTGCACATAGGCAGGGAAGCCTGGACTACCCAACTTATTCCACCAGACCTAATGAATTAAGTAGTAACGTTTTATTTCTCAAGTCACATGAAGAGTCGTGCACTCACCAATGCCATGCTTGCTATTTGATCATTGATATTGGAATCAATTACCATTTGTGAAATTGGATACGAAGGATCATGCTCTTCAATATCAGTCATATCTTTCAACCTCTCTCTACATGTCCTACATACACCTGAATAACGAAGAAATACCAATTAGTTTAGCAT
Source organism: Pavona decussata (assembly GCF_977016875.1). Classification (NCBI taxonomy): domain Eukaryota; kingdom Metazoa; phylum Cnidaria; class Anthozoa; order Scleractinia; family Agariciidae; genus Pavona; species Pavona decussata. The sequence goes on along the minus strand of NW_028145535.1, from coordinate 56,486 downwards.
TGATAACCCAACTTAACCTACATAATGAAAAACAAAAAAACTTACCTGACCCAACTTGTACGAACGAACCAGACTTGTTTAAAATAACCTCAGACTCCTTTTTCTCCAGCCCTCTTTCACCTTTCGGCCACACTCCTTTTCCTTTACCATGGCTCGAAATTTGCTCCGGAACCCTGCACCTAGTGCTGGACCCTCTGCTCCATCCTATTCCAAGTTTTGATCGATGGTTTGGACATATCGTCATTGAGCTCAAGCTTCGACTTTTTTTAAACTTAGCCGCTCGACATAAAATCAGATCAACCTCATCTTCAGGCCCGGTGAATTTATACTGAGACTTGTGTCTGTCGATGTCCTTATCACACGACAGTAGCGGAACAATTTTAGCGTCACGATTTCGATCTTTAGCGTCACAACCACAAACTCCACCAACAAGGGATTTGAAAGAACAACAACCCTCCATTTTCAGTGTAATAAACTTGACTTGAAAAAATTCACTCATGCCGCGCCTCTAAGCAAACAAACGGCGCCAAAAAACTAGCACAACCAGGGTTTGTTTACTAAGGAAGCCACAAAATTAAATTAGGCGATTTTTTCACACGCAGAATGGCCATAGCAATAGCCCTGATAAATTCGACTGAATTTTTTTTAGCAATTATTTTTTTTAAATTTAGTAAGAATTTTATATTAGTTATTGTTTAATTTTTAGACATCATAAATTTGATGGTATTTGAAAAACACCCCCAAGGAAGAAACACGCAGATGAAGCCACAGGTCACCCAGCTGGGGCATATGAAGGGACCAAAAAATGGGTTATGCAATGTTCTTATAGGGTTCAACTCCCTCAAGAAACAAAAGTAAGGCAACTTTTTTATGTAGGGGTGTGTTGTTTCATTGCTATTAATACCGGAAATGCGATATTTGGGGTCATCTGAGTGAAAAAATGAACAAATAAATAAATAAAAATAAAACATTAGACATGACCTAACTCTTCGTTTTTGGTTTCATACTAGGATCTATTATATTAAAAAATTGAAAGGGCTAGGTAAAGGATGAAGTGATCTTCATCAATAAGTCTACTGATACCGTTTTGTAAAATGTAATCCCAAACCCACCACCCCCTCCCCCCCCCCCTCGCGCCCCTCTCCACCGGAAACGCTCCTAACAACCCAGCCCGCGGGCGCAAACGCGCAAACGAACTCGCGAATAAAAAAAGGGAAAGGGAAAAAGAACGTAACTAAAGGAATTACTACCTTAATTATTGCTGTTGTTGTTGTTGTTGCCTTGGATATGTACATGTTCAGTAATCAAGCATTTTCGCATTTTCACTCTCCTCCACCCCCTAAAATGTCCATGACATTGTATTGCGTGACGAACAAACGGTTGCCTGCAGCGCACGCCGACATTTTTATGCCATTCAATCGGCTAGCAGCGATCAGATGTAATATTTTCGCGCACTATAAACCAAGCAATACTTCACAAATGACTAAGCCGTCGAAGAAGATGCAGTCTTGATGAAATGTGCCGAAAGTTGATCTAAGATTTGTATTCAACCACTGAATTTACACATCGATAGTTCCGCGGTGTACATCGGACGTTACAAACAGGGCTCAAACTTCTGCGACGAACCAGCAGAGAATCGCGCTTAAATGGCCTTTGGACCTGTCTTTTAGACATATTATCAGGTTAGAACATTTCGAAATGCTTTTAAGTGTGATTGGTTTAACCTAATATGAGTTAAGACATGTGCGTGAACTAACATTTTTGTCTGACCTTCAACTTCAAAGTTTACCGCGGAGGGTCAAAATATTTGCATATTTTACGAACTTTGAAAAGCTCTCGCGTCGCTCTTAATCATTTGCCCAAAGAAATTTTTACAGGAATCTATAGACCATCCTTCTAACATTCAACCACCAGAAGCTTAATCGATTTGAAGGTTTCGCACATGGTGAAAATTAATTTTATTCACGAAGTACTTTTACTGCAGTGAACTGTATGCCTTCGAAATTAAATTATTTCGTATACACAGAACAACGCAATATTTCCCAAAATCATTCTAACAGATATTTAGAGATTGTAAAAAAATATTTGAGTGTTTTAAAGGCGGTAAAATGATTTGCTTTTGCACGCGAGGTTCTCAAACCCATGTAATAATTTAGCGCTCAAATGACGATTTTAACGGATTTTCGTTATTTGCATTTTTCTTTGAAATAAAAGGATATTTCACCGAAAAAACTATACAGTGATTTTAGTTATATCCTAGCCCATCAAACATTAAAATATGAGAGAAATCGAATTTTCCACCCTTGCCACGATATGTTTGATTTTTACAGACAGGCGCTCTTAAGAGTAGCTAATGAGTAGTTATGAATAACGAACTGAGTAACTATACGCCATCTTTTGTTTCAGTTGTTGTAATCAACTCTTACATCGTTAATTTGAGGGTGCCTAATCTCTTATAAGTTCTCTATAGTTTCTTTTAGGTCCCCTCGCCACTTTTCTTTTCTTGTTAGTTTTTATTGTATACTTCATTTGTGTGGCAAAATAAAGTATTTATGGATGTATTGGTATTAATAGGCGATGTCAGCATTGCCTTCGCTATATTTTCGAACGCTTTTGCAAGAACTTTGACATCAAGTTGGTTTTTGCTCCCTACAAGATCAGGTCTTCTCACCAATTTTCTAAGTTTTTCACCTTTTTCCTACAAATTAGGTCTAACGCGAACGCTGGTAGACAGAACATTTAAAATCAAGAGCACCTGGACTGGCTTCCACAACAACATTAAGGAGCTTATTAACATTCTGGAAAAGAGTCAGTTTCCATCTTGTCTTGTCAACAGCATTGTCCAACAACACCTCAGCATAAAGTTTTTCGACTCTACCTCGCGCGTTTCCACAGAAATCAGTCCAAATGAAACTTCCACGCATTACTACAAATTACCTCTTGTCGGCCCTTTCTTGAGCATCGATCAACACAGAATTAGACGCTTAACTCAATGCTTTTGCAAGGACTTAGACATCAAGTTGGTTTTTGCTCCGTACAAGATCAAGAACTCATTCGTTGTTAAAGACGCGATACCCAAATCATCACGACCACGTATAGTTTACAAATTTTCTTGCGCAGGCGTGCAGCGCCTGTTATGTCGGTGAGACAAATCGACATCTTGCTACATGTGTTCGTGAACATTTAACATCTGACAACAATTCGCCTATTTTCCTTGCACATCAGTGGGTCTGAAACATTCAAAGCTTTATGTTCAGAAGATTGTTTCTCAATTCTTGACACCGCCTCCACGTCCTACCGACTCAAACTTAAGGAGGTTTTGCACATTTGGTGTGAAAAACTCTCGTCAAACAAACAAGTTAAGGGTAATGGAATAAATTTGATGGAATTTTTTTTAATTTTAATTTAGTGGAATATTTTACAGTCGAACCAGGTCAAGCGTACCCCCCTAGACTCTATTAATGGATCGATTATTTGAAAATTGAACCCATTAGTCGTTTCAAAGAATGCATTCATTTATTCATTGTTAACGCGGATCAATGATCAAATTAAAATTCGCAGAACATAGATCCGCGCTAACAGTAAAAGCAATAGCCTGTAAAATTCAAACTACAGTACATTTGAAACAGCTCGTTCGTTCAAACTGTTCCGGCATGTTGTTGACACATTCATATAATTCGTTATGCAAATTTGGTCATGGCAAGAGCACAAAGTCAAGCGCTTGCAAATGAGTCGGGTTGAAAAATTCCAATTTATCTTTCATGTATAGCATTACCTACCTTGTAGCATGAAAAAGTTTGGTATATATTATTATTTCACCAGACTGTCCATTATACGTCGACGAATAGCGCAACACATGTGCTGCCATTTTCGAAGGTCAACTGAAATGAACATCTTTCACTGTGAGTTCGCATACTTTTCGCTAAATTAATTTGCATATACCTCAAAAAGAGAACCGTTTGTTATAATAAAACGCTTCCAGTCCTTTTTCATTTTTGTTTTTGAATAACTAACGGAAAAACGCAAGTGTACAAACGTAAAATGTTCATTTAGTGATAATTAGTGAGTTTAAATTTTATGCGACAGGACCCACCGTGCCCGGTTTAAAATGGCGAATTTCTTTCTGACAGTACGCGTTGACTGCTGTAAATCACGAGAAATCTGTTTTTTGGAAAATCCACTGTTATATAAATCAAGAATTGCCGCTCTGAATATATTGAGAGGGGTTTTTCCCGCGGGCTCTCTGGTTTTCTGGTTTCATGCATTATTTGTACCCTGGTTCGTATAATCCAATCAGAAATCTAATTTTGATTTGAATACTTGAGTTCAATTTTCAAATAATGAATTCATAAATAGAATCTAGGGGGGTACGCTCGACCTGGTTCGACTGTAAGCCTGGTGAATAAATGAGAATGATGTTTTATTCAGTAAGTGACACAGGCATACTCGGAAAAAAAAATCAGAGTGCTCGTATCAAGAGTGGAACCTGAGACCTTTCGATAACTAGTTCGGACAAGTGTTTTTTTTTTTTTTTTTTCGAGTATGCCTGTGTTTGAAACTAAAAATGGATGTCGGTCATCCGAAACATTTATTTCAAACTTAGAACCTTGTGTTGCTATTTGAAGATTATTTCTTAACTGCTGTTATTCGCTAACTGTAAAATTGATTTGATTCCATCGGCATTGGTGCTCGACGGAAGATTTTCTCAATATTTGGAAAGTTTATCAGATAGTCTTTTATATTCATTGTATAATTCTACAAATGTTGATAACAAGAACCAAAAATCCCTAGAAAGCCTCAAAAGCTTTTATCGCAGAAGAAGAAACACCCAACACACAAAAAGACATGTATAATTTCGCATAATCTGAGATTTTTAGATACTCGGATAAATCTACTCATTTCCCACGGTTAACACTGCTCATGAATTCAAGTATGATACTAACACTAACAAAATAAAATAACAAAGAAAATAAAAATAAAAAAAAAAAAAACACTGCTTATCGTTTATCCTCAGAAACTTTACCTTTATCAGATCTTAGGCAAACGTGTGGACACGTTAATCGTTTTCTTCAGTATATTTTTGGTGGGCGTCAAAATTAAATTTCTGAAGACATACACTTCTTGCGACAATTTTCTCATTTTTGGAAAGAGAATAGATTTTAACTTTTTCTAAAATGATTACCCAGAATCTGTAGTTATTCAGTTTTCAGAAAATGGAGGGCTCATAGCCTTTTTCACGTTTTGCCAGTCTGCGATTTAGATTATTGCAAACTTTGTGGATGAGATGAGATTCTAAAGTCATACTGTTGATTTATATGCCTCGCGCGCTTCGCGCTTGAGCCATAAATCAACGGGAAAAAACTCGATCGGCAACCTACAGTACGGACGTCGAACTCAGTTAGTAAGAGGTATGTACATTGGATATGAAGCCGTTCCTAATTTCAAAACGAAGCCTTAGTGGACAAACATTCAACCAACAACAACATGTGAATCACCCTTTCGTAATATTGTTTTGGCTCGAAATAATTTTTTCGATTCTAATTTCGTCGAATTTCGCTCCGAAAATGACCAATCTATTCATATTAGAGAGACACTAAACCAGTGATTGATATATTCTACATCACTTTAACAAGAAGAGGAAGAAGTATTTATTATTGTTAAATGTTTTTAATAAGTTTTTGGCTTTCCGTAATTGGTATCGAATTTGTGTTTCACTGTACCAAACATGCCAGCTGCAAACATTTGAACAAAAGTAGTTGGCATGTTAAACACTTTGAATTAAAAAAAGCTACATATATTAATCTCGTTAAATATTCAAGTAAAGCGACTATATATTTCATCATGTAATAAATTTGGGTCTAAAGACATGATTCCCTCCGAATTCGAGCATCAGCCGGTCTGAGGCAAACTACATGGCTTTTGGTAATATTATTGTTCTAACGAGTTTTTGTAGACGAAAATAACTGTTTAATTAAATAAATGCAGTCCGCGGCAAACCTTCAACGACAAGAATACCAACCAATTCCGAAAGTATCAAAAACCACAATTATATTGAACTTTTTATACTCCGAAAGACAGCCTTCTGGCCATGTAATAACTGGTAGTAAGAAGTCGGTCAGTGAATAGAATGAACTTGTAACAGAATTGAAAATAAATTAAACCTTTCACGAGATTTGCGTTTCTATGCTACTATTAACAGACTTAACAAGCTTAAGGTCGCTTTAACTCTGAGCGGTCATTCAAATGAAAGCTAAGCTAACAATGAACACAGTCATGTAGATGTGTTTGCTTTTCAGTGTGTACAAGCTGGGATTTGGGATGTTTTTGTCCATGTTTGAACTCAAAGTAAACGGAAATGAAGCTCTTAGAAAGGACTGCACTTACCTGTCAACATGTCTGTAACGGCAAGGCTTAACAACAGCATGTTGTAAGTCTTCGACAACAGTGATCGACGTCGGCAGATCGTCAAAAAGAGAAGAAAGTTCC
>NW_028145535.1:0-45000 GCF_977016875.1 Pavona decussata | reverse complement strand
TCGTTCAGACAAATTAAATTGTTACATCTTATGAATTCTTTTTTGTGGGTAAAAGTCATCCTTCAAAGGGGCTTTTTCAACTAATTTAAAAATCAATTGAAAAAGCTAGAAGACATATTGGGATGCCTCAAGTTGTTTAATTACACCTTTAGTTTCCTATGCGTATGAAATTAAATATATATATATATATATATATATTAGCTATAGATGACCAGGGTGGGAATAGATTGCCAGTTGCTAAACATGGACTACGGTATTCTCCCTTTGAAAAATAGTTATTGATATTTTTTCTCTTTTTTTAATTTAATTTTGGTACAGCATTGATCCGAAAACAAGTTTTAAAATGCCCAGGACAAAAGTTACCCTAAGATTTATCGGTAGAGAATCGTTCAGACATAAACAAAGACATAAAAAAGATGATACTATAACGTGTACTTGAAAATATAAAAAGTGCAAATGCAAGAAGCTTGTGATAACTAGTAGTCGAAAACAAGGCACAATTTGACAAGCCAGTCAGCATATCTGTGAAGGCAAGATTTATCGTCAGAATGTGGTATACTTCAGTTTCCTAGAAGCTTTCGACTCCTGTAGATTACGATACAGAGAAGAAGATTGCCAGGAGTCGAGAGAGCGCTGCAATAATTCCAAGTGCGAAATGTAGCATCGTTATCAAGCCTTTGGACATTGTGCTGTTGTGAAGAAGTTTTGTTAGTCTGCGGCGAATTGTCCCAGATTACCTTTGCTTTGTAAAGTCGTCCGACCAAGTGAAGTTGACGACTTGCTTTTGAAGAGAGATTTCACATGTATTACGGCATCTCGTTCACTCACTCACTCACTCACTCACTTACTTAGAAATGGCTACTTCAATGTATTTAATTTTGTTCAGCCTTTGGACAAACCAGACAAAACACTTTTCGACATCTGCAAATCTAATAATCAATTTTAGAAAACAGCAGGTGTTTACCTTTTGTTATTTGTCCAGTGCAATTGTATTTTGCGTTTTCTTGGGATGTCTCTAAATATGGTAATTGTTCTTTGTTTTAATATACGACAAATGAATACGAGTTCTGTTTAAGGTGTTTTATTGCGGACGAGGAATTAATTGAGCAGTTTCTTGTTTACTGAGGAGTCTCTGTCCCAATTTTATCCGCAAATTTTCTGATATTCAGCTGACATTTTAAGTTAATTCCCAAATTTCAAGTATAGAAATTTGTTGTGAGCGTTTGTCCAAGATATTATTATTGTTTTTGAATTTTATCAACTAAAGGTACCGTGATATAATAGACAGAAGAATGGCAAAACGAATTTCTAAAAGTGATATTTGTTCTAGATAGGGACTTTAAATTTCAGTCGTCTAGAAAAACAACTGAAATTGTTTCGATAAATCAAATACGAACTTGCCTCCAAAAGAAACCACCTTTAATTAAACTGCAAGACAGAAAAACAGTAGGCGGACAAGTACTTTTCACTAAAACAGTGCCATCACGGGAACAAAGCAATCATTCTGTCAGCATGATCCAATCGCAGACGGAGAAATCAACCGAGAAAAAAAGAAAATAAATCAAATAAAATCAAATTCTCCATTTTTTATGTAGTACAGTTTCGAGGGTTTTTATTTAACAGTGGGATTTTCAACTGATGCACTAGGACTTTGAACATTCCAAGAAAATGGCTTGACAAAAACATTGTCTCGACATTCTTCGTCGATAAAGCGGTAGGAACCTAACATGAAATAAACTATACCACGATTTGTTGCTGAATTATTTAATTTCTTGTAATGAAATCATCAGATACAAATATTTTATTTTATAAGTTGATATCAAAGTGACGACTGCTTCAGCTAAAACAAGACTTTTTTTTTCATCAAAGGAGCAAGTTTCTTTTCTCTTAATCAAAACCCCGTCCTATTTTTTTTCCAAAAAATAAGTGATTTTCCTCTTTTCGTGTATAGCTGATATTGCTTCGAATTCATTCTCGGTTCAAATAATTTTGAGGCCTTTCTCAAAGCAATTTCCATATCTATATCTACTTGTCGCAATTTTGGACAAACGAATAAAAATAGTTAAATGACAACAGGATATTTGTTAAATGCATGTAATATTTAAACCGCAATAGTTAAATGACGGGATTGCCAATATCTGAATTTGCTTCAATTTAAAGACAATGTGTCTTTTTGCAATAAGCTTGCTATTGTATTATACTTTCTCCGGTAAGATGTAATTCCAGTAATTCGCAAATTGCAAATAATCCAACAGAGCCATTTATGATCATTAATAATCATTTCGCAGGTTTTCCGGGAAAAAAAAAACCTCCCAACTAAACATTGAAAATATTATGATGTTTTTTTTCCTTTGTTAATATCGCAATTGCTATTACTTAGATGAATTTCATTACGAACTTTACTACTCAATTCAAGTGGAAGGCAAGTCGAACAGAAATGGAATATAACAAAACAAAATAAAATAAATTCTGTCATTACTTAACACGTTAACAGCTGAGTTCTACTGAATTCGGATTGTCCCGTGATAACACATTTGTATTTTCGAGTTTATAGAAGTTTTTTGATGGAAACATATATTGCACACATATTGCCTGCCTGGCAGTTAAATGGTAGTAAAAAGTTTTAGATTTAACACCTTCCAAAAGGAGAAATATTTTATCGTAACCCTATCCTATGAAAAGTAATTTCTACGGTAAAACAAATTTATGGTAATTTTAGCATCACCATGATTTAACAAATTGTTCAATTTTAGCTATATTTATCAAGATAATTTTCATCGCTCAGTTCGAACGTTCTCATAACAACCGCAAAGCGACAAGCATTGAACGGGTAAATGCTTACTGAAACATATATAAATTCGGGCATCCAATGTTTCAATTCGTTGGATATCTGATTGGATGACTTTAAATCAAGAGAAAATTAATCGCCTGAGAAATTTGAATTTAGTCGTCAGTTTTGTTCGGCAAACTGTCAACTCAAATTTTGTGGGCAACTTATTCTGTTGTCTTCGAAGGAGCAAAAACATTGTTAAAAATGCGAGAAAAAAGGTCAAGGAAATCTGGTAAATTCGAGGAAGAAATTCCGTCCTCTAATCTTTTTGCGACATCAATTTTCAGCTTAAACACCAGAACAGATCAGTCAGTATTAGATAACACAAATATATCTTTAAAGTGCAGAGATCGAGCACAGGAGATAGCAATTTGAAAAATTTGCTTAATGTTCTTGTTGGTTTCCCCTGATTGAGAGAAGAAAAAACGATTCTTCTTGTTTCGTGATTTTCCGTCTAAATAATTGTGACTTTCGAGTGTAGATCATACAACTTTCCTTGCGTTGAAGTTCCTCCTTTAACTAGCTTCCATATCCACTTGAAAATCAAGGGCTTAGCTAGCCTTTAATCCATTAAGCACGGGCTTAATAAGAATTTTCGTAATTACTTTTTTTTTCACAGCCGAAAGGCCGTATTTTCTGTTGCTTACTATTTAATAGCGAATACCAGCTATATCAACGTTTTGTTTTGAAAAATAAAAAAATGGCTTTTAATATTATATATTAAAAATGCTGAAAGGTTAGCAAAGGAAAAAAAGGTTACTAAAGAACTTTAAAATAGTATTGCGCACGAAAATTTAGTTTTTGACTGTTGATTTCTGCCTTACAGCGGCTTTGATAGCTGAGCGCCTGTAATTGTTAGAAAGAAAGTAGAACAGACATAAGCTGATCATTCAAAATGTTTTTTAAATGAACTTTTTCTTACTTATTTTAAGCGGAAGGTTTGATCACATTAAAAAAGAAAACATTCGCCGTATTCTATACGAGCATAACACCAAAAAGATGAAATGCAAAAAAAAAAATATAGATATATATTACTTAAAAAACAGTTACCAGTATATCCCCCGAAAAACAAAACATTAGATGGTCAACGACTTAGAAAACTGAATTAAAAGCAGCGTTTATAATCACCTGGAAATAAGTTTATTCAAAATAATATTGCATACTTTTCGTTTTCCGCTGACGTATTAATGCGGATGTGCAGATTCTACTGAGTCATTATATTGCGGATTCATTAATAGTACTTTCCGGAAAACGTTATTAACTCATAATTGTAAAACACTTTAAAACATTACTTTGTTGTCGGAACCGACAATGCTTTGGGATGAATTCGCCATGAAAGAATAAGAGATTTAGGTGGAAGAAAACAAACAATCGAACGAATGACGCTATTTGAATTACGGTTTTACCGATATAAGATAATAGTTTCAGTGGTTCTGATCGACAATAATATTCCGCAGTTTCCTTGCCTGACAGAAAAACATCTCAGTATTTATTTCCTTTGATCGAAAGGATTTTGTATTGAAATATACGTTCATGGTAAGTACGCCATCACAATGGGGTGATCAGAGAACCTGGGTTTCAAATTTCAGATTGGTTATTTTTATTTTATTTTCATCCCATTGGGTGCCGAATGACCAGCAAAAAAGTAGCATCCTTTTTGGCCACCAACGATAATTTATAGGCTCGAGCTCCCAATACCTCCAACAAGGAGGAAGGAAGTAAACTATTTGGGAAAACACGGTCGCTCAATACAGCTGGGACGCAGACAGTACCAAAGAGATACGACTTCTTATATGCGAAATTCTACTTTGAGATAGCGGATTCTAATATGTACGTAATCTTCGTTTCCATACAGTAACTGCTCATTAAAAAAAGGACAGAAAAAAGCATGACAAAATTAAGTTACTCAAAGGCTTGGTCTTTATAATGTACTGGCGCTGAAACAGAAATGATATTAATGATAATAATAATAATAATAATAATAATAATAATAATAATAATAATTTTTGTAGCGCAAATTCAACTAAAGTGTTCAAATGCGCTTTACAAATAGTATTTATAAACAATTTATATATAGTATTAAAAAGTAAACTATAAAACATAAAAATTAGATCATAAATGTTATGCTAACTAATTCTGTTAAATGAAATGTTAGAAGAGAGATGATAACAATGTTACAAAGTTATAAAATTGTTGCTCATTCTAATACAAAGTGGGGAAATAAATAGGGGAATCTTGGGCACAAAACTTAAAAACAGAAAAAGTTGTGAGATTTGTGATTTTTCGATTTAAAGCGTTGATCGTGCTAGGAAATCTGACGTCGCTTTCGATCTCATTGACATGTGTTTCTTTGTCCTGTTCTTCAGACAATCCTGGCCAAAAATTCTCGGGACAGGAACACAAAATAGCATTGTCAGTGAACATTTTCATTCTCCATATCTTAAGCCGGTCTTCAACATTTTTATTAATCTGTCTTTGCAATTTTTGGAAAGCCCCCCTCCCCCCAAACAATGTTGAGCGCAACTGGAATCACTCGGACTGTAGATAAACTCAGCATCGGAACAACATTGCTTGGGGGGGGGGGGGGAACAGTTCGTGATTAATTTTGCAAATCGTCTCATTATTTTTGGCCAGGATTGTAGATCGAAAAGAAAATGCTTTTTTCTTTATGATTTCCTATTTAAAAGCGATGAAAGTTTACGTATACTTGAGAACACCAGATGTTGTCATGCGTTCATTTTCGTTCACCCTAGCGTAATAACCTGACAACCTGACAAGTTTTGTATATTTTTTTTATGCTATACTATATCCCGATCCAAAGTAAGATGCACTATCTACTATGCCAACTCGCCTTCACAAATAGTATTTACATTGAGCACAGGCATAGGGGAAAGGCAAGCCAAGAAGTAATCGCTGCTTTTTACATTTAATTTCAGGCTGCGTTATCGTTTGATAACCAGACTGTAATCCCAAGGTTTCCTTATCAGAGATGTCTAATCCCTGGAATTCCTCAAGATGTGCAACACACAGTGCGAGACGTTGTCAACTTTGTCATCTATCCTGTGGACATACTTTTGGCTTCTTTGTCAGTCGCTTTCAACCTTCTTGTTCTGCTAGCTGTAATACAAACAAGAAGCCTACAGGTTCCTCCACTAATACTGCTTTGCAGTCTCTCAATAACTGACGTGCTATGGGCAACGTTTACTTTGATTAGAGACATCGTGACACTCACGCATGAGTACTTATGCTCAGGTAAGATTATCCGTGGGTTACCATTTACTCAGACTATAGTGTGTTGGTACCCAGGGAAGGGAGGTGGGGAGGTGGAGATTTCAGAATGTCATTTTATAAGTTTGGTTCAAATTCATTTTCACCCGGCTGAGAAGTACCAAATCACAATTGCACAACGCGGCATGTTATTCGGCCTCGTCATAGTTCGCTATAGATTTCTGTGTCCCAAATGATAGCAATCCACAAATTGTCAACCCTAAAATAGAGGTATGATCATCATTTCCGTCATTTTGTAATAGGAATCGGTTCATATAACAACGTATTTACAAGATATGGTCCGGTAGAAGAGAAATTGAAAACAAGAACCAGCTTATATTATCAGCAAATGTCCCAACAACTGTTTGGAGTTGACAAACTTTCATTTGACGTGTGAAGCTTGGCTAGCATGTGACATGGTAATTATAATTACTGTCATGATTGCCAATTGGCCGCCTTCTTGGATCCACGGTATTGAATTTCTGGATTTTCTTAACAGTTAAGGAAAGTTTCAAAATTGAATGAAAAGAAATGAATACCAATAAAAGAACACTAAAGACCAGTTTAAAATGTTTCAACATTTGCCCAACATTCGTTCAACAAAAGTCGAACGGATGTTGGGCAAATGTTGAATGAACGGAGTGTTCAAACGGTTTCAAAGCCATTCAACATTTTCAAGAACAAAAGAAAAGTTAAAGCGATGTTGAATGAAGTTTCAACCAATTTAAATTTGATTCAACACACTTTCAACAAGCTTTTAACATTTTTTTACGTTTTCAACAATTTTGAACGACCTGTTACAGTTTTGACTTAGAAGAAACAAAATCTTCGTAAGAATATGCCTTTCAGGTATCTGAAGGGAATATCTCCCTGACCTTGGATTTATTAATATTATTATTACTATTACTATTACTATTACTATTATTATTATTATTATTATTATTATTATTATTATTATTATTATTATCATTTTTTTTTATTTTGTGGGTGGGGTGGGGGAGGGGGTGAGTGGCCTTCTGTTTCTTTTATGATAAACATTGCATTTTTTTTTTGCTTATATAGAGGCACTGGAGGACTTGAAGAATGGAGTTTCAGTTCTTTGTTTTGTGGCAACCATGGGAAACCTAGCAATCATTAGTAGAGATCGCTATTTGGCGGTGAGCAAAGCTTTGTGGTACCGCACTCATGGAACACGATCACGTGTTCTCAAGCAAGCATGCGTGGTTTGGTTCCTCTCAGCTGTGATGGCGGTACTTAAATACACCAAGTTCTCATTGCACGCTTTCACGTTTCCTTTTTTCCTTCTTTGTATTCTAGTTATAGTTTTCTCTTATGTCGGAATATTCATTTCTGGCAGGCGCCAAAGGTTGGCCGTTCAACAATTTGGGGAACAAATGCAGAACATTTTAAGACGAGAGAAAAAGTTGAACAACACTATTGGCTTGATACTGATAGTTTTTTGTTTTACCTTTTTACCGGCACTGATATCTCCCTTGATTCTTTCAACACTGGGATTTTCGAACGCGGAGTTTCTTCCTTTCTGGCCATTCATGTCCCTTTTTATCACCTTAAATGGGTTACTGAATCCACTGCTTAACTATGGAAGAAATGCAGATGTCCGAAGAGCGGTACTTCGCTTGATCAGATGCACTAAGCATGTTGCAAGAGTACCCCCTAACAACGCTGCAGTAAATCAAAGAAACCGCACTAATCCTCCAAATACTGTGCCGAATACAATTAACACCGATAACACTAAAGCAGCCCCGTAAATAGTTTAAAACCAAGCCTGGTTTGGAAGGTTTCTCTTTCTGTACGGTCTCTTTAAGCCAAAACACGTCGTTTCTAAAATGGTGTTCGCCATATATGGGTGAATGCGTGATACGCTTTGCGAGAAATGTTCATAAATGCCATAAATTCCGTACATTTATCCAATAGCAAGTTGGTTACCTGCCATTCCACACCTATTTGGTATTTTCTTGGCGATCAGATCTTTTTTGTTGTTGTTGTTGTTGTTGGTGGTGGTGGTGGGGAGGTGGGGTGAATTGATCGTTTCTGTCGGCGTTCTAATTAGATTTGTTGAATTTTAAATAAATTGTGACTAGCTTTTTGGATACATTACAGAAAGTTACATACATGAAATGAAGACGAGTACTGGTTGCCTGACATATTTGTAATGCGTTGTAGAGACAAGAAAAGCGATGTTTAGATACACTGAGGAATAAAATCTCATCTTTACAGTATTTTGAATTGGCCACTGACAGCACCCGATAGTACTAGGACAAAATTAGTAGATATTTATATAACAAGTAAGTTGTGCAAGTAAGCATTGTACTGTAAGCCGTGTAAGTACCGTGGTGTATTGTAGGTAGTGCAAGTACCGTACTGTGTTACTTAGTGAGTCTTTGTTTTAAGCTTGATTTTGTATTATGAATTGTATTTACATTTCGTATTTATATCTTGTTATGCTGTATTATGTCTATGTTCATTAAAGTTATTATTAATATTAAAAAAAGATATTTATATAACATTTTGAAAGCGAAATTTCCATTCAAATGTTTAGCTTCACTTTACAAATGTTCTAAAAGATCGATGAGAAATATTTAAAAAAATCAACTGATGATGAAAAAAAATTTCTTAAACAAAAATGTTTCCATTTTAATTCTAAAACATGACAGATTGGTAAGCTATTTCATAACCTCAGGGTTATGATCATAAAAGCACGATCACTCAGAGTCTTATGTCATTTGACAGTAGGGAACATGCAAAATATGGTTACTGTCCGTAGGCTCTACAACGAGAAGAAGTCGTGACACAGATAATTAGGGAGCTTAAGCAACGACGACGGTAACGGCAACGAAAACGTCACATGAAAATATATCCTTACTTCAATTGTGCTACTTCACGGTTATTTCAACTCGCTCAACTTTTACAAAAATGGCGAACTATCCAGGAACCAAACTGGTAGGAGTGGCGTTCAAGTTAAGAAAGAAGATGAAAAATTCACCGTCGTGTGCTCGCGTTCTCCAAAAAACCTAGAATTTGGTCATCTCACGTTGTTGTTTTGCAGAGGACGGCAAAGAAATGTACCAAAATGTAGAACGCACGTGCAGAGCGATTGTTTTGGCTCATTAAGCTGTTGCCGTGGCCATCGTCGTAGTATAGAGAGATTTAGCATCGCGTATACGCGAAACGCGAACGGCAAAAATGACCACGTTTCCACGATTTTCCCGCCATTTTTCGCGTTTGTCGGTTACCGGTTGCCGTTTCTTCGTGAAAAAAAGCTATTTCGCGTTTCCCGTCTACGTGAGAACTACGCAAGTATTTCTTCCTTATATGCCAAGGTACATATAAGTAGTTAATTTTTGAAAATAAGCACTCCAATATTTTTTTTTTGACAAGTCATACTAGGGCAAATTAAGTTTCTTGTTTAAAATTCCTCCATAACTCACTCCTTACCGCACTTTTCTTCATGAACTCACCATAGTGAATCGCAAAACAGCTTCTTCGAAACTCTCAAAATTTGCTAAAGTCAAAAGGTTCACGCTATTTACGTGATACATGAAACGGCAAGGTGACATTTGCCGTTTCGTGTAAACTGGATGCTAAATCTCTCTTGTATCAGCAGATAAGAAAGAAAGAAGGTAGTATGTTACGCAAAATTTTAAAAGTAATTAAAACACTCTTAAAAGAGGAGAAGTCGCGACAGCAATTAAATCAGCAGATAAGAAAAGATAAGAAGGTGGCATTTTACGCAAAATTTAAAAGTAATTAAAATCATCTTCAAATCAATGCGCTGCCTTACAGGAAGCCAGTGCAACATTTCATGTTAACAAGGCCATGATTTAATGCTCACAAAATGCTTCGTTCACCACCTACTGAGCAACCCAAAGGTTTTCTAAGACGTACTTTCACAGCCTGACCAGCGCTAGCGTTTTGCATACTTTGTATCTCAATTTAACTCTGAAATGCAAATCATCCCTTAAAAAGGAAGTCCCGGTATAAAAGGGGCCTGGCCAGTTCATTCTCACCTTCAGTTTTCAATAAGAGCGTAAACAACTGGCAAACAACGTGTGCCTTTTTCATCGACTTTTACCGATAACATTGGCTTAGTTTTCAGAATAACCCTTGATAAGCAAATTAGAACTTGGTATCTTATGTTGCTGTGGTGATATTATAAATTTTTGAGGCATATTTTTCAGAGGACGCTTGAGTCAACAACCTACCACGATTGAATAGCGTCGAAATTTGCATTTCACGCCCACAAAGGTGTTAAATGAAGGAGGGGCTCGCCCTTTTATAGCGGAACTTCTTGTTTAAACTACTTTAGGAGTGGTAGATCTTTGCCAAATGGCATTCGAGGATAAAACAAACACTATATTTATTTATTTATTTATTTATCTATTTATTGATTGATTGATTGATTGATTGATTGATTGATTGATTGATTTACTTATTTATTTATTTATTTATTTATTTATTTATTTATTTATTTATTTTCATTATTTCTTTTATTTATTTATTTTACCTGACCCCTTTCCCATTTTTAAGGGAGAGAGAAAAGGAGTTTTCATATTCCAATAATCTTAGTAAGCCAACGAGCAAGAAACTAGTAAATAAGTAAGTAGGTTGGCAAGCAATGAAGTGATCAAGAAAGTGAAACAGTTCGTTGAATTTGTTCTCTGTTTATTAATTATTTAGTTAAGTGAGTAATTAAGTAAGTCAATAAGAAGTAAGTAAGTAAGTAAGTAAGTAAGTAAGTAAGTAAGTCAATAACAAAATGAGCGAGTGAGTGATGGAGGTAGCAAGTACCTAATTCCATGAACAGTTCTTTCTGACAGCGCCTGTTGTTGCCAATATGAAATAAAAATGGTTCAAAACATCATTCACTATAGCTAACGTGTGTCTTTTGTTCAGTCTATTTTCATAATGTAGTGTATCTTACTTCCCACCAATAAGCTAACTGAATTCTTAACTTTTGTTTTTATAGGATTAAGTGACTATTTTCAGAATCGGCCGCAAAACGGCTTGTTCTAGTCGAGGACCGAGACAGTTGTTCTTTGAAGGCTTGTTGTTGCCTTCTTTTACCAACAACACAGAGGTAGAGAGAGAGTACTAAACTTTGGTGATTTAAAAGTCCACTATCCCCACCCCACCCCATCCCCCCATCAAATGTAAATGCCGTTATCTAACCTATCCAACATTTGTTTAAATGACAGTCAAGTCGCCCGATTAAAAAGAAATCGAAAGTAAACAAATCAAACCAACAATTAACCAACCAAAACAGAAGGAAACTGAGAGTGGACGAATGCTTTTATTTAAATGTGAGAAAGACATGTCAGTAAAAGAATCCCTAACTAGGGGAATGAGTCAAGTTTGCATTACTTTATCACCAATCGTACGTCCAAAGGCTATCATTGGCTGTTTTCTTTTCCTTCAATACATTCAAAGCATAGACTTGATATATTTTCTCGCCAGAATATAAGGAGAAGCTAACAAGGGGGAAAAAATGAAATGACGATATATTTGGTCTGAAATCATACGCGTGATTTCAGGAAATAGATGACAAGAGGGCTCTTTGTTTGACGGCAATCGCTTGATCCACGGTCCAAGAAGTCTAACATATGCATGTGCGTGAGTCTTTTGGTGCCGAAACCACTAGGCGCAATCCACTTATCACGTGAGCAAGTTCCTTTCTCTGATTTTCAGCAATTTCGTAGTAGTCACCCAAAGAAGATTCCTGTGAATGACCCGTGATTTTAAAGATGACATGGCGCAGCTGACCGGATTTCTTCAGTTTGGCGACGAGTGTTTTTCTCATGCTGTGGCGTAATCTTCTTGTTAGTTGTGAGACAGGAAGCCATAGACTTCATAATGGTGCCGATTGTATTTTGACCCATTGGCCCATTATGTGCCAGACATCCTTTGGTTTGGAGGCTTAATTACGCTTAAGTAGAGCGGCCCGTTGTCCTTCATTCCTTTAGGTCGCTTGCTCAACAAGAGCTTGAACAGTGGCATGGGGTCGTGTTTGCCGCCATCGACACTGCACATTACTTGTGGTGTGGTTCTTCGTCTGACAACAATCACACCGTTTTTTGTTTTTGACAGCCCCTCACGGAAATCGACCACCTCGCTCCCGTCTTCCCGTTTCCTTACGACGTAGGCGTCGTAGTGCTCTTGGTAACCTTGAAACCAAGTTGCTCGGTTAATTTTTTAAGGTTGACATTTGTTTTGTGAAGACTTTGCTATTGAATTAACCAAACTGACCCTTCTCCCATAGGGCTGGCTCTTCGTTTGGTGTTAGTGGATGGGATTTGTTCGGTCGTTTACCTCTCCCTCGTTGGCGCAGGTAAATCGCCTTCGCATTGAGTATTTCCTGAGAGTTGTGAGATTCCCTCGACCGTGCGATGCTCACTGGATAATATTCTTCCTTTAAATATCTTTCAATGGAACTCTGCATGATCTTTAGGGATTCTGGCTCGTAACCACCGCCGTCCTTTTCCTTAACTTCTGCATAAAACTTGCCCAGGACCTTGTCAAGTTCTTCGGGCGACATTGTTTCAATGTGGAGGTCAAAATGGCGGGAGGAGCACCACCAATTAAAAACATTCATCCACCGTTTTGTCGAGCTGGAAGTATTTTTGTTTACTGCAATTGACTTGAGCTCTTCGATATCTTTGTTTCAAACTACAGGGAATCTTGAAACGTCTGCTGCTTCCTTATGTTGGGTTGTTGTTGTTTTCGTGCCCGTGGACTCGAGATCGTGCGGAACCTCAGCTATATTTGGAGAAACGTCGGCGACCATTTGATCAAAATTGACAGCAAAAGTTGGAAAATCATCTGCTAGTAATTCTTCAGCCGAAAGAAGATCATTGTCGTCGTTGAAAAACTGTAAGTAGTTGAATTCATCCATTTTTATACGGAAAAGGGGGAATTTTGGCAACAGAAATTGCAAAATGTCCTCGAAATTACTTTTTTTGCCCCATATTTTCCTGCAATCTGATTGGACATGAAATTTTATTTATTATTATTATTATTATTATTATTATTATTATTATTATTATTATTATTATTATTTTTATTATTCGAAACGGCTTGAAAGTTGTCTCTTTTTCATCGAAATAAATTGTAAATAGTTTTTTAATAGTTCTTATTTCTACTTTTAAATTGTGAATAGCAATTTGTCTGATATATGTTAATAAAGAGTTCTCATTAAAATTTTCAAAAAAAATTATTATTATTATCATTATTATTATTATTATTATTATTATTATTATTATTATTTTCTTTTATTTTCATATCGATGGGCTACAAAAAATGCGAGTTAGAGGAAAAATGTGAGATTCGTGAATAAATTGCACTGTTGAGAGCCAATCAGATTGCAAGGATCACCAGTGATTTCAAAATGGGTGTATTAATTTTTTAAATCTCAAAAAGATTACTAGAAACCCTGAAAATATCAATATCTGAAGCTATCTTTGTATCTGTAAACTGACAGTCTTGTGTTTTAAAACAACCATGGTCAAATGTTGAAATAAAGGCTTTTTTGGTTAAAAAGGAATATTTTTCCCAATCCCAAAATACAAAAGAAAGGAATTCATCTTTCTTAAATGGATAACATCGCTTTCTTCTCGTTTGAGGTAACTTTACTGATACTGAAGTTTTTAATTAAGGAAATTTTTCGTCTCCATTTGAAGCTACTTTTTTTTTTTGCTTTTTTACTTCAAACAAAAGCAGTGCTAAGAATATAATTCTCGAATTTTTAAACAATAGAACATGACATAACATATTAGCGAACGTAAAATTAAAAGAAATGGAATTATTGATAGTGTTAAATCGGTTTCATGAAAGGATTATTTGGAAATACGTTTGTGTTTTTTGTATTTATAAGTGCATGACACTTCAGGCACTTCAAGTTCACTTGTGGCACCGCAGAAAAAAAAAACTCGAAACGTGTTTTTTTTTTAACGGTTTTATTGCTATTGTTATTTGGCGCCCCAAAATGAATTCACGATTAAGTGATAATCGCAAAGAAATTTAATTTAACACACTAATGTAGATATCCTTTTCAATTCGGTTTATTTTGCCGCGATGACGCAATTGTATGGGTTTTTGATCGACGGCGGCATTGCACAATTTGCGAGCATGACAGTTGATGTGCAATAAAAAGATTGTCTTTAAATTATTACGCCATAACTTTCACTCCTTGGCCTTAATAAGAAGAGAAATTTTATCCCTGACTTCGGGTAAAAAAAAAACGATTTAATACGAGAAAATACATTTATGGTAAGTGTAACACCATAATTATCCGATATAGTAAAATTTTATATCTATTTGCCATTTTTTTCTCTTCAATGAACACATTGTAAATTAAATTGAACAGCTGACAAGGACTGAGCAGACTTCCAATTGGAGGCGGCGAGAGTTTCGAGATGTCGGAGCCTGACATCGTGAGAGTAGGGAACTTAAGCAGTGACGAAGGCAACGCCAACGAAAACTTCAGTTAAAAAGCATAAATTCATTCATATTGTACTAACTTGTACTATTTGGAAGTAGTGTCCAGGAATAGATTGGTAGGAGAAGTTCGAAGCATCGTGATAAAACGGAAAATGAAAAATTCACAATTCAAGCTCACGTTTTTTTTTTTAGAAAACTTTGAATTGGGTAGTCATTTCAAGTTAGTGGTTTTACAGGGCACGACAAAAAAATATATTAGGATCTATAGTTCTCGCAGAGCGGCTGTTTCATCCAACCCCGAGTTTCTACCCTTTTTTTCCTTTTTGCGGCGTCTTCGATAGATGCCGTCGTTGAAAGGATACAAAAAATTATCTTAAGTAGTGCGACGCTGATCGCAGAAAGAAACATAATAATTTTGCCTTGAGCTGCTCTGGGAAATTTTCTGCTCAGACTTTTGAAACAAAAGATTTAAATTTGAAAGTATAAAAATTCTGTACTCAGAGCGCAATTGAAACTTAAAAGTGGGATATTTCGTTTGGATCCACCGACCTTCGTCAGTCACAATGCAAATTTTAAAATCATGAATCCAGAGCAGGAAAACAATGTTTTTGAAAAGATATAAATGTTGGTTAACCGAGTAATTAATGCAATTCTTGTGATGTCAAAATAAATCGTTTCGAATTACTTGAGGCGAGAGAAAGCGGTACATGTTTTGAATTTATTCGTTTTCGTTCTAACAATTAAGCAGCAAGACATGAAGAGCAAAGAAGAAATAGAAACTAATCCTTACTTTAATCCTGATTCTTATTTACCACGAGGCATATATGAAATAAGGCTTCCTCACAAAATACAAGTCTTTTGAGCTCAGTTTTAGGTCCATGTTCGTTATTTCCCCTGGAGTTTCATTTTCTCAGAAATTTCTCGTCCCATTTTGCTTCATGTTTAAAAAAAATCATTCTTATCTTAAGTAATCAACCAAACGCCTTGCAACGCTGCTTAAGTTTTTACTTGCCCGCGTAATTTTTTTTTTATCCTAGCAGCACCGTTTTGTGACGATCTTGAAGGAGAACAAACAATTACCTAAAATATTAAACGCTGGTTTCCATATGATCGCGGATCGCAGATCGCAGATCGCAATAAGGTCTGCGATCGTCTGCGATCATATGGAAACATACTTCTGCGATCGTCTGCGATCCTGCGATCGTGATCGCAGACGATCGAAGAAGACAGAACCATGTTCTAACTTCTGCGATCGTCTGCGTTTATCTGCGATCCCCTGCGATCAATTGCGATTGTGCGATCATATGGAAACCAAAGTTTTGCGATCAGCGATCGAAACGCACCCCATAATATTTCGAGTTCTCTCCCACGATTCAATGCTCGTGTGTTCGATTGTACGAACAGTCTACGTATTTCGTTGTCGTCATGGCTGAGATAATAGTAACGAGGAATTTATGGAGGAAGTTTCACGTTATGAATGTGTTTACCATCGCAACAGCAAAGATTTTAAAGACAAGAACAAAAAGGCCAACTTTTGGGAAAAAATTGGGCAAAAGTTTAATTTATCGGCGACCGGGGAAGCCGATGTTCAAGGCGGTTTTGGAGCTGACGACGACGTCGCTTCATGAAAATCAGAAGAAGTAAAAATTTGCTTGCAGCAAAATGCACTTCAACCTACACGCGCGTGTATATTTGACATTTCTGCTGACCAACGCGTATGGCTACGGTCGGCTCTGCGATCGTTGCGATTATATGGAAACAGCCTTTTTTTGCGATCGTCTGCGATCACTCTGCGATCATATGGAAACCAGCCTTAAGATACAAAGTCGGATATTTTAAAGATCTCTGAGTAATCTTCACTGAAAGTCTATTTAGGAAATTTCGTCCAAGGGGAATTTGAAATTAGTGTGATTTTATTTGATTTTCGGCGCGACAAATCATTGGATTTTTCCTCTTGAAATACAACTTTTCGTTCACGAACGTTGCAAAACGAACGAAAAATTGGCAATGGAATAAAAAGCCAGGTTATACTCAAAGGCCTTTTTGTTCGCTTTTGGGGTCAAAAGCGAATAAGCGTGATTATATTTTCATCAAAGCAAAGCTTACGCAGAACATTTGTTCGCCTGTTTGTGAGAAGGTCGTTGTTTGGTTTCTCTCTGTACCGCTTTCTATGAAATATCACAGTTTTTTTCTTATTATCGTTATTATTTTTTCCCATTTGTTATTCCAGGATATATTTGAAGTCTGTTTTATCTTTAGCCTAGCCTTTTTCTCTGAGGTTTACGCATGGATTTCTTGATAAGCAAAATTTAACAAGAGAGTGACAGTGCCACGTAGCGGGCGTATAGACTCTTCGAAAACAAATTCGTTTCGTTCACCTTAAAAACTATAAAAACTGAAAAATTACATGTTTGCTATTCAGCGGACTGGTCGGTCCGTATAGGGAAAACCTGAGCCCTTGATCTTAAAGGGGAAGCGTCATGGTGTTTTTGACCTCTTTTCTTAAAAATGGTGAAAAAAGACCTTAAGTTAGCTACAAAATAATTCCAGAACAACGAGAGGGAAGAAATCAAATCAATTCTTGAAAGGAACATCTCTTGATCTATTCTAGCGCATTTTGGAAACAAAAATGAGAGAACTTGAAAAAAATAGCCAAATTTGTTTCAAGTTTTAATCCATACCGGCCTACTCTGTCTCTGAATAGAGGCACTAATCGACAGTTTTGTTTCATTGGGATGATAATTTATAACAAAACTAGACAATATTTTTTTGTTTCTGTTGTCAGACAAACCTTTCTGGGTTTTGAAATGACATCAAATTTTCGTAATACTTCCCCTTTAAGTACGGTCCTCAGCCTGCGGCCTTAGGCAGTACTCAAAACCTCGGGCACGATTCTCCTCATGCCGTTCTCCTGGCCCGTATTGGCCGGGAAAATCTTTGCTGATCGGAATTAACCCAGCATCAGTTTTATATCAACCATACATTCTAATTTTAAATGCTAAATGGATCAGCGATTTCAGTCATGGGATAAGAAAAGTGAAGTTTTCAGCACATTTAACTAGCATGGGAAAATCCCATTATTTTTTACTATCTATAATTGACAATGAATAATCCGTGCATTTTTGTCTAATTTCAGGCTTTGTCAACCTTAAACAACACGACCCTAATCCCAGGAATGCTCCCCTACGAAACGTGCCTGATCGCTGATATTCCTAAGGATCTACAGCAGACTTTGCGAAACGTGGCCAACTTTGTTCTCGTACCTGTGGAAATGCTGTTGGCTTCCCTATCACTGATTTGTAACCTTCTCGTTCTCATGGGTGTGCTACGAACAAGATCTCTACACCATCCATCGCTACTACTACTTTGTAGCCTCTCAGTAACTGATATTCTGTGGGCAATATTTACTATTGTCAAAAACATCCAGACAGTCACACATGAGCACTTATGCCCAGGTAAGGTACAGTCATAGCAAAAGATCATGAGAGAAAGGGCGATTCTTCTTGGACGGGCCCCAACCAATGATATTTTTTCCAACAAGTTTAAGTACAGGGTCATCTTATCTGGCTATTAAAAGAAAAGTTGGTGATTGGATAGTTTTATTTACGTCATGTAATTAACAATGGGGGGCTTTACTGAACTGTCTTTGTGTCCATGTGTAAGTCACAGCTCACAAACGTAATGTAAAGTAAACTAAACTGCCCTGAATGAAAATTTAGTATGAAAACTGTCAAAATGACATTTAGAGGACCATAATGTCTTTGGGTTACGCAGCAGACAGTGATGATGTCAAATGATGCCATGAGAACTACGCCATGAATTACAAACGGGGGCCTTCTTAGATACTCCAACCTGGATTTCAAGAATTCCACAAAACCTCAGAAAGCAACGTAATATGAACGAAAACTGCTCAAAACTAAATAAAAAACTTAAAATGTTATAAAATGGAAGTTTTTTTAAAACAAATTTGATATTTGTCCATTAAGAGAAGAAATATCTCAATTTGAGCAATATTCCACCTGTTGAAATTTGGTTGACACTAACCTACACCGTGCATCTTGTTCTCAAACAATGTTCTGAAACAGTCCAAAGTTTGCCGACGCCTGCTCACATATTAAAAAAAGTTATACACGTCCAAACGTCACCTGGGAAAGGTCACCATATGGAGCGAGGAGTCATATGTTAATATGGGTAAAAATTGTCCTCCAGTTGGGGTGAGATGAGACAAACCTCTATTTAATAGCTTTTAGTTCGTAAAAACTTCTGTGAGACAACATATGAAAGGCGGTTGTTACATGATTAGGATTTGTCTGCTACTACACCAAGATACTTGAAATATTTTTGTTACTTTAAAAGTAAATTCCCATGGAATGTGGTAATGTCTACATTATTGGCTTTCAGCTTTTTGGCGATTCAAAAACTATGGTTTCAGTATTCGTTGTATAACACTCAATAAGGGCTTTGTTTCAAGATCTAGGTTTGTTATGCTCCTCATATGCACATCGACATTGGGCCCAGCCAGATGTCAAGTTCGAGTGGAATGCATTTCGGTGTTGCCTGCGTATTGGAGGATTGCATTTGACATCGTGGCGGAAATGTTGGTGGACAGAAACAATAAGATTTTTCCCCTCGGGGAGTTAACTGCCATTTTTTATGCAAACTATGTGAGCAAATTATTTTTTGTTTTGTCCACCAACATGGCGGCAATGCAAACCACACATAGGTGGTCTGCAACCAATCCCTAGAGATCCAAAAGATAATTATGAACCATTTGTTTTGTTATCCAACATGGCCCCCATGCCATGGTCTTTTTGGATCTCCAGGGATTGGTTGCAAACCACCTATAACGAAAGAGTCGAAGTATGGCATGCCTTGGATCGTTGTTTATATGGATGTTCAAAAACCCCAGACCTAAACCCCTGTGGGACACCAAAAGAAGTAAGAGGCCCTGCCGAATGTAGCCTCCCAGAGTAGTATCCCACCCTACCCTCTTCAGGATTGTAATATTGCTGGCTAATATTTACTTTTGTTAACTTTTTAGGTAGACTGTCCGAGTTCAAGACTCAATCATAGTTCTTTGTTATGTGGCAACGATCGGAAACCTAGCAATCATTAGTAGAGATCGCTATCTGGCAGTGAGCATTCCTTGGTGGTACCGCAATCACGTGACACGGTCACGTGTTGTCAAGCAGGCATCCGTAGTTTGGATCTTTTCTCTTGTACTGGCAATACAAAAGTATGCCAAGGTTCTATTTCCAGTTTTCCTATTTCCGTTTTACTTTATTTGTATTTGCTGTATAATTTCCTCCTATGCTGGAATATTCATTGCTAATAGGCGCCAGAGAGTCTCCGTACAACCGTACGGAAAAGAAATGCAGGCAAAATTAAGGCGTGAACAGAAATTGGCAAAAACAGTTGGTTTAATCCTGTTAGTTCTTTGTCTCAGTTTCTTACCAGCGCTTATTTCTCCCTTACTTTTTCTAACGCTGGGGTTCTCTCAGTTGGAGTTTGATTCTTTCACGCCCTTCATTTATGTGTTTGTTACCCTCAATGGATTATTAAATCCACTGCTGAACTATGGCAGACATTCAGGCGTGCGACGAGCGGTGCGTCAATTGATCAGAAAAAACTGAAGCCAATCAGGCCCCATCCACACTAAGGCGTTTCCTTGGAAAATGCATACTTTTTGATAAGCTTTCGCCTATCATCCACACTAAAACGCCCGAAAACGCCGATAAAATCGGAGACTTTCGAAAACGGTTTCAAAAGTGAAGACATTTGAATACGCATCGTTTTTTAAAATGCTCCTTTTCTAGTGTGGACAACGGAGACTTGAAAATTTTGACGTAAAAAGCGTCACATGCCATGCCATCGATTCCAGTCCAAATCGGAGCATCTATCCAAGATGGAGTATGGATAACACAGGTGCAATCCCAGTTCCCAGTCGGTTTTATCGTTTTCAAGCGTTTTAGTGTGGACAGGTGAAAACGATACAAAAACGCTAGTGTGGATGGAAATATTTGCTTCGTTTTCGCCTCGATGAAAACGGATACTTTTGAAAAGGCATTAGTGTGGATATGGCCCCAAAGAAACGAAAATAAATCCTGAAGAAACATAGAATGGGACCTAACACACATCACTAGTTAAATTAAGAAACGGCGACGACAGCATGTAACCAAAAGTTCTAATAAGTAATCCCTCCATACGTGTCATTATATATTTAATAAATAAACTTCCTCAGGCGGCTGGTAAAACGGATGATCATGCCCAGGACTGAGTAACTGTCCGAAAAGTGGACAGATCGCTTCGAGGACAACGTGAAGAACGATCTTTTTCATCCGATGTACCAGCCATCGGGAAAAGGGTTTATCTATTTTACAACCCCTTGGTTGATTTTTGAAACGCGCATGCTTTAATTTAAAAAATACAGAAAAGTCAGTGATGTCCAAAGATTGATTGTAGGCAAACAATACCCAGCTAACTAATTTACTTGACTGTAATATACTACATTAGCCTAGAGCAGCTTACACCTGAAAACATGAAATATTTCCTCTTTTTTTCTTTTCGTTCAATCGGGCAACGGATATCAAATCGGAGCTCTGTTATTGTTTGATAACGGTCGTCCAGTTTTATACCACGTGACGCGTATCATGTAACAGGAGCGCGCGGAAAGTATACTTAACAATTATTCCACGAACGCGAATTGAATATATATGACATGATAGATAGCCAACGAGGCGCGTGGTACCGATTTGGCTATAATTATGTCATATCCAACGAGTGCGAGTGGAATGCTTCTTTTATTTAAACAAGCAAGAAATACAGCTAGATCTTGCTCATTTCGCTTTGCAAGAATAACTAAAAGCAATATAATGGTCGCTATTTCTTGCGGCATGGTATAATGGCTCATATACCATGGCCGCTAAGCAAATCAAATCCCTGAAATTGCGTTATACAATGATGTCATGCAACCAAAAAAAAATGAAACGAGCTACCTTAATTTTTGACCGTTTGTTTGTTTGTTTTTTCTCTGGAAAACAATTGAGCACAATTGGAAGACGGTGTGATTTTTCAATCTCATTCTTCCGTTTTAATTTCAAGCGGGACGTACATAAATGATTTTACACACGTAACTCAGCTACTGAGGACATTAAGACACTTCCCCAAGCAAGGACTCTCACCAGTGCTTTTGTCATTACTATACGTTTTCCGTGGTTGTTCAAAGAGGTCTGATAATGCCTGAGACAATTGGTGAAAATGTTACATGAAGATGAGGTATGTTATTCAACTCTCTTTTTAAGGTGACTCGACCCAGGCGGTACCATCCTACTTTGAAGCTCTCTGGTACCTTTACTTTTGTCGTAAGTCTAACACATAGAATGGATAACATATAGATCAATCTACAATATAGCAAAAATTTTTGGGCGATCGGAGTAAATGTCACGTGGTTATAGTGCCACGCCCCTTTGAGGTCTGACTCGAAATTCTGCTGTTGCCGGCTTTTTTCGTGAAAATCTCGCGGCTACACGTAGTGCGCATTAGTGCCTTGCGCTGAACTGAGTTTCACCAAAATCGCAAAGACCCAATTCGAGAAATTCAGCGCTTTCCAAATTTAGGTAATAGTTTATGTAAAAATGATAAGCAAACTGTACACGATTATATCTAATAAACTATGATATTTATTGCTTTATTTTGTCATAGTTTTTCAATTACCATGAAATTCAGAATCCGGGTAGTTAGTTAATCAATTGGGGCCCTGAAAAAATTTGAAGGAAAAAAAACTACGATTTTTTAACAAAATGCTTTCATTGTGAGAACGACTCTTAAACGCTGACAAACGACAACAAATAGCTAAAACTATAATTTCTATATGTTTGCATTGCTCGAAATCGCGCGCATTTACAAGACCCTAAAGCTTTTTGCTGACTTGCAAGGACTTATCTGTCATAAAGATTCCCAAGATAAAGGAATAATTAAAATCTCATAGTTTATTGGATATAATCGTGTAAAGTTTGCTTATCATTTTTACATAAATTATGACCTAAATTTGGAAAGCGCTGAATTTCTCGAAAAACTGTAAAGGACAAGAGTAACGCAAGGTAAGAACCATCTTCTAATGATTACAAACTGTGTAAGGCAGCCCAAGGGGGGCTTATTTTAGTTTCATCCTTTTAAAAATTCACGATACCGGCAAGTTAGCTTGCACATGTACAGAATCTACAACTTTAAGTAAGTAAGCAAGTAA
The DNA here is from genome assembly GCF_977016875.1 of Pavona decussata. NCBI lineage: Eukaryota > Metazoa > Cnidaria > Anthozoa > Scleractinia > Agariciidae > Pavona > Pavona decussata. The sequence continues at coordinate 22,204 of NW_028145535.1, read as the reverse complement.
GTAAGTAAGTAAGTAAGTAAGTAAGTAAGTAAGTAAGTAAGTAAGTCAATAACAAGTAAGTAATAGAGATGTACGTAATGAGCGAGTGAGTGATGGAGGTAGCAAGTACCTAATTCCATGAACAGTTATTTCTGACAGCGCCTGTTGTTGCCAATATGAAATAAAAATGGTTCAAAACATCATTCACTATAACAAACGTGTGTCTTTTGTTCAGTCTATTTTCATAATGTAGTGTATCTTACTTCCCACCAATAAGCTAACTGAATTCTTAACTTTTGTTTTTATAGGATTTAAAGTGACTATTTTCAGTACCGGCCGAAATACGGCTTGTTCTAGTCGAGGACCGAGACAGTTGTTCTTTGAAGGCTTGTTGTTGCCCTCTTTTACCAACAACACAGAGGTAGAGAGAGAGTACTAAACTTTGGTGATTTAAAAGTCCACTACCCCCACCCCACCCCATCCCCCCATCAAATGTAAATGGCGTTATCTAACCTATCCAACATTTGTTTAAATGACCGTCAAGTCGCCCGATTAAAAAAAAATCGAAAGTAAACAAATCAAACCAACAATTACCCAACCAAAACAGAAGGAAACTGAGAGTGGACGAATGCTTTTATTCAAATGTGAGACAGACATGTCAGTAAAAGAATCCCTAACTAGGGGAATGAGTCAAGTTTGCATTACTTTATCACCAATTGTACGTCCAAAGGCTATCATTGGCTGTTTTCTTTTCCCTCAATACATTCAAAGCATAGGCTTGATATATTTTCTCGCCAGAATAATATATATTTAGCCAAGCCTAAAAGCGGAGCTCCAATTTTTTTCATAACATTTATAGAAATCTGCTTATCGTATGAACGTAGTAACCTTACCAGTTCCTCATCCTTTCTGCAGTTATATCTACTTTTAGTGGATAGGCAGCAAACTGCCCATAAACAATGACAATGTAATCCAGAGGGCACAATTATTTAACGCCGATTTGTCGCAATCTCGTCCCCAGAGCCCCCGCGCGTGGGAACCAAGATTGCTAGTACCCAGATTCTTCGTACACACGCGCGAACTTCAATTTCATAAACAAAATATGGCGGACGATTTGGAGAATTTAGTTGTCTTGCTTTGTTCTAGAGATTTGGATAAAAATAGCTGTGTTTAGACGTCTTCCTGCATTAGGATGGTGCATCTAATCAGCGTGGTGGATCAAGGAGCTTTTTAAGCGCTGGGAAACTTAGGAGAAGTTTTCAAATTTGGAGGCGATCGAAGTTTTCCTAGTCGCCTCATCTTATTTTTCCTGCGTGACTGTGTGAAAAATGTTCCGTTCTACAGCAGATCAGTTGGGTTGAAGGAAAATTTTTAGTGTGATAAATGTCAAAAGTAGAAGGGGTTTTCCTGTGTCGGCGAAAGGCAAAAGGTCCGACGGCTCTGTCAATCTAGTAGGTAAGGACTAACTTCAAATATTTGTCAGGTTATGAATGGATGCACACGCACCTTTGTACTAGGGGGAGCAATTTTCTAAAAGAAACCTTTGATGTTTAATCAAGATAATGTTAAAATTGCAAGTTAATACGGACAATAGTAGGCCAGTGTCATTATATGAATTCATGTGGTCGGCTATATTACATAATATGCACAATACTAAGAGATCGTTTCAAAATGCGGACCAATTAAAAAACGAGTCATTAATCATGGGGATTTTCAAAATATTTTAAATTTCATCGTTTTCTAGTCAAATTGAGTGATTTTTTTTGTTGATGTTTAGGTTCTGTTTGAGGGAGATGCACATTGGAGAATGTTTGAATACAGGATAAATATTTCAAGTCAAATGACACAAAGCTATTTTTCTATTTTCTTTGAAATACTGCACTTGTAGCTGATTAATTCAATAAATTAGATTAAAAAGCTCATTTTAAAAATTTGTTTTTCCCAGGTTGATAGCCATTCTTGTATACATAGAGTTGTTTATTTTGGTTTTTGTAGAATCTCAAAACTAGGTGCTCAGTTCCACCAGCCTTTGATATTGATTTACTAGAGAGTCAAGATGTCTTTTTGCGAGGGAATAATCCAGACAATAGGAGGATTTGTTTAAGCGAAAAAAAAAATTTAGGGGTTAGGTGCACTTTAACTTAATCTACGTCTACATGTAAGAATGCAGTGTAATTTTCCCAATTTAAGAGTACAGACAATAAAAATGACATCAGATGTAACGCGCACACTTTCTCAACGAAAAAAATAGCCAATTCCACTCATACTTTTTCCATGTTATTGTAAAAAATAAATCGACAGCAGTTTTCTATGGTCTATACTCTTATAGACCATAAAATGTCCAAAACTTAGCAGCGAGACCACTCACCTGCGGCTCGTGGTTCCACTTGAGTTTTAAACATTTTGTGACGTCATTTTATGGTCTATAAGAGTATAGACCATAGAAAACTGCCGTCGATTTGTTAATTAGAGAGTGCATATTTTGTTGACCTCAATCCTAGGTTCTCCCTCCTTTACCAAGTTGGTGATGATATCATCTGCCCCTAAAAATTCTGCAGGGGGTGCCAGATTCAATTGTCCCAAGATCCTTTCATTCATGGCAATCAAGTTAATTGGTTGTCCCATACAATCTCGACTCCAATCTGTGTAAGGAGTACGTTCTTTCTATGTAATTGTTGAGCGCAATAAATTTCGTAAGTCTAATAATTTATTCAACAGGAAAAAAATGTTTTTGCAGTCCCTAGCCATTTGCTACCTGGTTTTTAAAGTAAGCAAATTGTTTGACATGGAATCAAATAACACTTGGGTAATTAAATCCTCAACTGTCCCTGTCAAAATCTTTACCAAAAAAACCCATCAGGCAGTTATGGGGTCAGTTATCCCCAGCAGTTTTTTTAACAGGTTGCTACATGAGAGTTCACTCAAGGAGTAAAGTAAAGAAATAACACAACAATTAAGGGATAATGAAATTTTGTGCTGTGCAGTACTGATTATACAACTGGGAAATCAGATAATAATTATCTCTGGAGTGTAAATTTCTGTGTGGGAAGGAAACCACTTAAATTTCCCATTGCCCTAGTGAGTACATTTGGTCCATCAGTGATCAAAATCCTGGGGTAATGGGTTTGAATCCTGCCAAAGTCAAAGAGTTTTACTTTACCTTGCATGGACCACATTTCCTTACTGAGGTAATACTGAGAAGAAAATTAAGGGGCTTTCTTCACCACAAAAATTTCCCCTGCAGATTTCATTCTCTGGTTTCTCAATTTAAGTACAGGCCTTGCTTCAACCTATTAACCTTTTGTCTTTACATGCAAAATCCCAATTGAAGAAGTCATTAGACTGCTAAACATTACACCGCTGCAGCCTCAAACATCACTCCAGCTTCTGGATAGCACCTCATCTGAGAAGTCCCATTCATTTTTACACAGCAAGATTAACCTACCATGTATCATTTAATAAGCATTCTGCAAAAATATTTCTTACTTTACTTTTCATCATCTGGTTTTTCCGAGAAAAAAAATGGAAGGTACAAGCATGCTTAAAGAGAGTTGAGTGTGCATATAATAGTCCTCTTCTGAATTCACAAAATGATGTACAGCTAATATTTTGCTTAAAATATTGCAAATTAAAAGCATTTTATTACTTCATTCTTCAAAACAATCAGTGGTTTAAACTGTTCTTATATACAGCTGTAAATAAAGATTTTACATAAACCCAGCGGACAGAATGGAAAAAGAAAATAATATTAGTGTTTTTCCTTATGTTACTGAAAAAGATGTATACCAGACTAGGTGATAAGGTTTAGAAAACTGTACCACTGGTCACTGATGTATTTATGCATATGGGGGCCTATGATTATTTATAAAATTCTCCCTTTCATATTTTGGAAGCCCCCCCCCCCCCCCTACCCGATGATGTTCTAAAATAAAAATTTTTTTCCTGCCCCCCCCCCTCCCCCCCACGTCATGAGCTATCCTGCAAACCATGGTAAAATACATGCCCCAGCCCCCCCCCCCCCCCCCTCTATCACCCTTTTTAACTTAAAACCTCCTCTAAAATGGAAAATACAAGCATTTTCTGGAGTCTTAACATTTAATGACATTTGCATTATAATTACCGGTAACTAATAAATTTCACTTTAAAAAATCCTTTACTAAAAATTAAAATGATAAAAAGGCTGACATTCACTGCATAGAGAATGCAGTGGTTTTATGTCATAAACCACATTTATATAAATAGCTGTTGATTGCTTTGCCAAGGAATCATTCTAATATTCCATGCACAATAGTTATATTGTTCTAGCCCTCTACCTTCTTTTTCAAAAAAAAAATGTTCAGTCATCATACAAATTAATTGTAACTGTACAATCTCTTTAACATACCAATAGATTGTCTTTAAAAATCAATTTTTCTGGAGAAGAAATACAATTGCAGCCATTTTTAAATGTGATCTATATCACAAATAATGTTGGTAAGATAATGTTGTTTGATAAAGTCAGGTTCCAAGATACCGAAATGTCCAGAATTTGGAGACTCTGATTACCTCATCAGGATACATCGAGCACATGAAGACAGTGGCCAGGAGGAATCTGAAAGAACTAATTCTGCAGTTGGAGATGCTAGCCATTATCGATAGCAGTTCTATAAACTGGGAATATCATTTTTCAAGACAAATCAGACAGAGAAATTTAGAAGATAGCTGTGACTAGCTGAGTATGAAAATCCCGAAGATAAAGAATAGAGGGAAATGCATGGAGGGTTGGTCATGACAGCATTGCGCATTGAAGATGTACCTGTTCTGTCAGATTACATTTAAGGGCATTTGTAACAGAGAGGGAGGAGGCATTTTTTTTTTCAACTCTACCCAGCTAATCATAATTTCATGAAGGGATAAGAAAGTTCAGCGAAAAAAATGTCCCAGGCTATAATTATTTTTCTTGAATTTGTTACCATAAAATAAATGATCACCATGATGTCTGAGAGTTATACATGGAATTTGTCAAAGATAGTCCTACAAGGTTAAGAAATAGCAGCAGTGCGCTTCATGCAAAAATTGGTTGGCTGGCTCCATGATGAGCAGAAAATTATTCCTCACCCTTTCCCGGCTGAAGAAAAAATAATTAAGGTACAAATTAAAGTGTCTTTGAATCTCTGGCTACTTCTTTAGACGAAACAGCACAACCAGTTGATTACTTTATGCCTAGAGCGCAAATAAAAAAATTATTCAATGAAGGAAAGCTAAACACAGTGAAGGAAATTACAGACTTTTCTTCTATAGTGTACCTTTGTGGCTTCTGAGGAGCTAGTTAAATTATACCTAGACCATTTAAATCATCTCCATTTCTCCAAAGATTTGCAAAATCAAGCAACCATCGAGAACTGACGAAACCGAGAACAAGGATTACAATAAAAATATTGGAGAGAGTTACTACTATTGACTGCAGGGTTAAAATCTCTTCATGGTTTTGAACTTGACATTCACTTGAAATCTGATTTATCTGATCATCAAAGTGATGGAGACGACACTGTTGCTGTGGGTGAAACATGGTGCTGTGAAAGTGAGGGGATGTTTAGTGGGAGTGAGTGATGATAGCGAGAGTGAACTTGACCATCACCGGCAAAGAAAAGGTGCAGCACTAGATGTGAACGGAGTGCCACACGCTTTGCGTTAAATATTATTGGTGAATTGCTTAACCCTAGATAGTATAGAAAAGTGCTTAGACCTTAATAATATTTTTTGTTGCTTAACCGGCAGGGGTATTTTGCTGAATGCTGAATGTTGCATTTTATGCTACCTATGACAGTTTAGTATTAAAGGGGAAGTATCACGAAAATTTGATGTAATTTCAAAACCGAAAAATGTCTGTCTGACAACAGAAACAAAAAAATTGGTGACTAGGTTTGCTATAAATTATCACCCCAGTGCAAGAAAACTGTTGATTAGTGCCTCTGGCCAGGGACAGAGTAGGTTGCAATGGATTGAAACTCCAAAAATATTGAGCTTATGTTTTTCAAGTTCTCGTATTTTTGTTTCCAAAATGTGCTAGGACAAATCATGAGTCATTCCTGTCAAGAATTGAATTGATTTTTCTCCTCTCATTGTTCTAGAATTATTTTGTAGTAAAGTGAAGGTCTTATTTCACCATTTTTAACAAAAGAGGTCAATTAAATCCCATGGTACTTCCCCTTTAAGCAACGAATGAAGTTATTTAGGTCTAAGCACTTCTCTTTTAACTGTCTAGGGTTAAACACTGGTTATACAGACATTTATAGCTTTACGTTGTTGTTATGGCAGCCATTCCATGAAAGGACTTCTATGAATTCGGCATTCAGCATTCTGCAAAATACCCCTGCCGCTTCAAAATCAAACTTTAAATTATAGTCGGCTTTATGTGAATACATATACTACCTGTTATACAACGTAGTGAGGTATCCTTTTGAACCCAAAAACCCATTTCAGTAAAAGAGGCATTCTAAGCTACATGATTAGGTGAGTGGGGGTCCAAAATCAAGTATCAAAATATTACATGTATGTACACTGAAGGTAAATATTCAGGACGGGTACTTCCTCCTATAGCTTCCTATTGATATATGTTTTTTTCTGTTGTTATTATTCTTTTTCAAGGCGAACTTGTGTATATATAGCAATCAGTACAGAAATAAACTAAACAACGATCTTTAAAAAATTTGCACAAACAAGCGAATAAATATAATAATACTCACAAATCTAAATCTTTGCCCTTATATCCTATTCTTTTAAGTATTTGTGTTTGTTCTCTGTAAAGATTGCCACAAATAAATGTTAAAATAGAAATATATGCGAGAAAAAACTTGTCAGTAGTTTTCACAGTGTATTGCAAGACGTTTGTTAGACTAGCTATATTTTTACCTGAGAATCAAATTTTCTTAAATGCAGCAAAACCGGATGAGATAAGAAAATAAACCTCCGAGGGAAATAACAAACATGGACCAAAAAATGAGCACAAGAGACTGCTCTGGCGTTAGCAGTAGCTTTTACAAAAGTTAAACAATTTGCAGTGTCAACACTTTGCAAAGCAGCAAATTAAAGTTCTGTCAACAAAATCACATAAAATAACATACTCGCCTCTTTGGAGATCGATAACAAGTCCTTTTATTCCATCGCTGATTTTTCGTTCGTTTTACAACGTTGAGTAAGCGAAACGTTTCACTTCAAGGGGAAAAATGCAACGTTTCGTCGCGTCGATCGGATCAGAGTAAAATGATTTTTCTTTGGCCGCTGTTTATGTTATCCCGCCTCTAAAAGAGTCCATGTTTCCCCCGCCGCTAGTTGCCCTGCTGTTTTTCCTGCTGTTGAAAAGCAAAATTGGAGGAGATTAGAAAATAAAACTCTAAGGAAAAAAAATTTAAAAAAGCCCGAAAAAAGGGGGAAAAAGACTGCTCTAAAACTAGCAGTATTTAAAAGCTAAACTGCGTGTCAGACAGTGCAGGAAATCAATATCTTGCAAACCGGCAAAGATTTGTCAACAAAATCACATGGATATACTCGCCTCTTCTGAGAATAACCAGTCCATTTATTTCACTGCTAATTTTTACGTTCGTTTTACAACGCTAAGTGAGCGAAACATTCCACTTTAAGAGGAAAAATCCAACGTTTTGTCAAGCCGGATTGGAGTAAAATGAGTTCACTTCAAGTTTCGGTTGCTGTTTACGCCAACTCTCCCACCGGCCGCGAGTCGTATTTATACTCTTTCTCCCGCTGTTGGAAGGCAAAATTTGGAGTAGATTAGAAAATAAAACTCCAAGGGAAATAATGAACATGGACCGAAAAAAGTGAGCTCAAAAGAATCCTGGGAAGTAAGCACTATTTAGCAGTAAACGGCGTGTCAACGCTGCAAAACAACAAGTTCTTGCAAGACAGCAAACAAGCAAAGTTTTGTCAACAAAATAACATGAATATACTCGCCTCTTCTGAGAATAACCAGTCCTTTTATTCTAATTCCTGATTTTCCATTCGTTTTACAACATCAAGAGAGCGAAACGTTTCACTTCAAGAGGAAAAATTCAACGATTCGTCGCGCTGGGTCGGAGTAAGATGGTTCCACTTCAAAGTTCTGATGATGTGTAAGTCGATTTGTTTCTCCCGCCGCTAATCGTCTTGCTGTTTCTCCCGCTGTCGGCTACATAACTTGACTTTGTATTTTGTTGTCTTCAAAATGTCTTTGTGTATTTCTTAAAAGCAACTTCCCGCCATAGTTAGTAGAGGAAGACGCTAAACAAACAATGGTCGCGGCACGATTGCAGCACAGCTTCACACAACCTAAGTTTTCCTGTGGTACTAACTAATTGTGGTTGTTTCGCCCCAAAGTCGACTCGCCCGAAAGCGTTTCGCCAGAATAGAACTTGCGTCGATTCGCACGACGAAATACACCGTATTCACAAATACCATATGGATTTCATAATTAGTTCAAAGTTTTCACTTCGCGGTAAAATTTCCCGCTGACAAAAATAAATCAATTAAATAATATTTGTTACAAGTCGACATGCAGCTATTTGTCTTGAAATCATAATCAATCATCTTGTAGGTAAATCCCTAACATCTCGGAGAAACTCGGCACCTCAACGTAAGGACCTCTTTTAGTTTGTTTGAACAATTTTTACTGATTTTACATCCCTCGTTTTATCGTGTAGGCCTTATAGTTATTTATTCTAATGTAAGTTTTCCATTTTATTATTTAAAACATCGCTCTAATCGACGTGAGTCCGGGCGATATACCGTCGGGCGAATAGACTTTCGGGCGAAACAACCGCTGCGCTGCGGACGTCGTACGGACGGTCGCATGGACGGACACAAGTGACGTCATAACCAAACCAAATTTTCTAGCATTCACGGGTTACCAAATTCTCTTAGCTATGGGGCTCCGCTGCGGGCGCCTGCGGCGCGCGCGAGAGCTCCGCTATTAGGAGAAGCTAACAAGGGGGAAAAAATGAAATGACGATATATTTGGTCTGAAATCATACGCGTGATTTCAGGAAATAGATGACAAGAGAGCTCGTTGTTTGACGGCAATCGCTTGATCCACGGTCCAAGAAGTCTAACATGTGCGTAAGTCTTTTGGTGCCGAAACCACTAGGCGCAATCCACTTATCACGTGAGCAAGTTCCTTTCTCTGATTTTCAGCAATTTCGTCGTAGTCACCCAAAGAAGATTCCTGTGAATGACCCGTGATTTCACAGATGATATGGCGCAGCTGACCGGATTTCTTCAGTTTGGCGACGAGTGTTTTTCTCATGCTGTGGCGTAATCTTCTTGTTAGTCATGAGACAGGAAGCCATGGACTTCATAATGGTGCCGATTGTATTTTGACCCATTGGCCCATTATGTGCCAGACATCCTTTGATTTGGAGGCTTAATTACGCTTAAGTAGAGCGGCCCGTTGTCCTTCATTCCTTCAGGTCGCTTGCTCAACAAGAGCTTGAACAGTGGAATGGAGTCGTGTTTGCCGCCATCGGTGCTGCACATTACTTGTGGTGTGGTTCTTCGTCTGACATCAAGCACACCGTTTCTTGTTTTTGGCGGCCCCTCACGAAACTCGACCACCTCGCTCCCGTCTTCCCGTTGCCTTACGACAAGGTCCTTGACGTAGGCGTCGTAGTGCTCTTGGCAACCTCGTAAACCAAGTTGCTCGGTTAATTTTTTAAAGTTGACATTTGTCAAGACCTTGCCATTGAAGTCACCAAACTGACCTTTCTCCCATAGGGCTGGCTCTTCGTTTGGTGTTAGTGGCTGGGATTTGTTCGGTCGTTTACCTCTCCTTCGTTGGCGCAGGGAAATCGCCTTCGCATTGAGTATTTCCTGAAAGTTGTGAGATTCCCTCTACCGTGCGATGCTCACTGGATAATATTCTTCCTTTAAATATCTTTCAATGGAACTCTGAACGATCTTTAGGGATTCCGGCTCGTAACCACCGCCGTACTTTTTCTTAACTTCTGCATAAAACTTGCCCAGGACCTTGTCAAGTTCTTCGGGCGACATTGTTTCAATGTGGAGGTCAAAATGGCGGGAGGAGCACCAACAATTAAAAACATTCATCCACCGTTTTGTCGAGTGGGAAGTATTTTTGTTTACTGCAATTGACTTGAGCTCTTCGATATCTTCGTTTCAAACTACAGGAAATCTTGAAACGTCTGCTGCTTCTTTATGTTAGGTTGTTGTTGTTTTCGTTACCGTGGACTCGAGATCGTGCGGAACCTCAGCTATATTTGGAGAAACGTCGGCGACCATTTGATCAAAACTGACAGCAAAAGTTGGAAAATCATCTGCTAGTAATTCTTCACCCGAAAGAAGATCATTGTCGTCGTTTAAAAACTGTAAGTAGTTGAATTCATCCATTTTTATATTGAAAAGGGGGAATTTTGGCAACAGAAATTGCAAAATGTCCCCGAAATTACTTTTTTTGCCCCATATTTTTTTGCAATCTGATTGGACATGAAATTTTATTTATTATTATTATTATTATTATTATTATTATTATTATTTATTAGTTATTATTATTATTATTATTATTATCATTATTATTATTATTATAATTATTATTATTAGAAACGGCTTGAAAGTTGTCTCTTTTTCATCGAAATAAATTATAAATAGTTTTTAATAGTTCTTATTTCTACTTTTAAATTGTGAATAGCAATTTGTCTGAAATATGTTAATAAAGAGTTCTCATTAAAATTTTTTAAAAAAATTATTATTATTATTATTATTATTATTATTATTATTATTTTATTTTATTTTCATATCGATGGGCTAAAAAAAATGCGAGTTAGAGGAAAAATTTGAGATTAGTGAATAAATTGCACTGTTGAGAGCCAATCAGATTGCAAGGATCACCAGTGATTTCAAAATGGGTGTATTAATTTTTTAAATCTCAAAAAGATTACTAGAAACCCTGAAAATATCAATATCTGAAGCTATCTTTGTATCTGTTAACTGACAGTCTTGTGTTTTAAAACGACCATTGTCAAATGTTTAAATAAAGGCTTTTTTGGTTAAAAAGGAATATTTTTCCCAATCCCAAAATGCAAAAGAAAGGAATTCATCTTTCTTAAATGGATAACATCGCTTTCTTCTCGTTTGAGGTAACTTTATTGATACTGAGGTTTTTAATTAGGGAAATTTTTCGTCTCCATTTGAAGTTTCTTTTTTTTTTTTTTTTTGCTTTTTTACTTAAAACGAAAGCAGTTCTAGGAATATAATTGTCGAATTTTTAAACAATAGAACATGACATAACGTATTAGCGAACGTAAAATTAAAAGAAATGGAATTATTGATAGTGTTAAATCGGTTTCATGAAAGGATTATTTGGAAATACGTTTGTGTTTTTTGTGTTTATAAGTGCATGACACTTCAGGCACTTCAAGTTCACTTGTGGCACCGCAGGAAAAAAACTCGAAACGTGTTTTTTTTTTTTTTTTAACAGTTTTATTGCTATCGTTATTTGGCGCCCCAAAATGAATTCACGATTAAGTGATAATCGCAAAGAAATTTAATTTAACACATTAATGTAAATATCCTTTTCAATTCGGTTTATTTTACTGCGATGACGCAATTGTATGGGTTTTTCATCTACGGCGGCATTGCACAATTTGCGAGCATGACAATCGATGTGCAATAAATAGATTGTCTTTAAATTATTACGGTCATAACTTTCACGCCTTGGCCTTAATTCCTTACTAGCTTCGGGGAAAAAAAAGCGATTTAATACGACAAACTACATTTATGGTAAGTGTAACACCAGAATTATCTGATATAGTAAGATCTTATATCTATTTGTAATTTTTTTCCTCTTCAATAAACACATTGTAAATTAAAATGAACAGCTGACAAGGACTGAACAGACTTCCAATTCGAAGCGGCGAGAGTGTCGAGATGTCGGAGCCAGACATCGTGAGAGTAGGGAACTTAAGCAGTGACGAAGGCAACGCCAACGAAAACTTCAGTTAAAAAGTATAAATTCATTCATATTGTACTAACTTGTGCTATTTGGAAGTATTGTCCAGGAATAGATGGGTAGAAGAAGTTCGAAGCATCGTGATAAAACGGAAAATGAAAAATTCACAATTCAAGCTCACGGTTTTTTTTTTAGAAAACTTTGAATTGGGTAGTCATTTCACGTTAGTGATTTTACAGAGCACGACAAAAAAATATATTAGGATCTATAGTTCTCGCAGAGCGGCTGTTTCATCAAACCCCGAGTTTCTACCCTTTTTTTCCTTTTTGCGGCGTCTTCGATAGATGCCGTCGTTGAAAGGATACAAAAAAACTATCTTAAGTAGTGCGACGCTGATCGGAGAAAGAAACATAATGATTTTGCTTTGAGCTGCTCTGGGAAATTTTCTGCTCAGACTTTTGAAACAAAAGATTTAAATTTTAAAGTATAAAAATTCTGTACTCAGAGCGCAATTGAAACTTAAAAGTGGGATATTTCGTTTGGATCCACCGACCTTCGTCAGTCACAATGCAAATGTGAATGTTAAGTAGGGTTATATAACTTTTAATTGCGCTCTGAGTATAAAATTTTTATATCTTAAAATCATGAATCCAGAGCAGGAAAACAATGTTTTTGAAAACATATTAATGTTGTTTAACCGAGTATTTAATTCAATTCTTGTGATGTCAAAATAAATCGTTTCGAATTACTTGAGGTGAGAGAAAGCGGTACATGTTTTGAATTTATTCGTTTTCGTTCTAACAATTAAGCGGCAAGACATGAAGAGCAAAGAAGAAATAGAAACTAATCCTTACTTTAATCCTGATTCTTATTTACCACGAGGCATATATGAAATAAGGTTTCCTCACAAAATACAAGTCTTTTGAGCTCAGTTTTAGGTCCATGTTCGTTATTTCCTTTGGAGTTTTATTTTCTCAGAAATTTCTCGTCCCATTTTGCTTCATGTTTAAAAAAAATCATTATTTTCTTAAGTAATCCAACAAACGCCTTGCAACGCTGCTTAAAGGCCCAGTTTCACCCATTCGGCTTTGCGGCCGTTTGTTATCGTTTAAAAGCGCTTCTATTGTTTAGTCTTGCGATCTGATTGGTTTACCAGAATATTCCCGCTGGGATGAAAGTCCTGGCGCATTCAAAATAAATCAGACCACGCAAATCGGACTGGTTGATTTCGTTTCAGTCGCTCCGATTTATTTAAATTTCTATACCTATCAGAAATATGTACTCTCCAAAGCGCTCGAGTTCTTTGTACTCCTTTGTGTAAAATTCTCGGCGAACGAAATTCGAGGTTTGGTTTGTTTTTCTGCATTCATTCCTTTGAGCGACGCGGCGAAACAGTCGAACAGTTAAAGCCGGCAGCCCTCAACATTAAATAATTTTGTCCGAAGATTTTCATTTTATTGTTGTATAAGTTAGACAGTAATCTTAAAGTGTCCTTTCGATTATTATAAAAGCTGACATGAAATGAAATTAACAGCGCTGGACTCGTTAGCTCAGTTAATATCGCTTTCAAAATTATAGCTGGCTGCGCCGATCCGGTCTATCTTACTATCATGAAATTATTTCTACCTTTGATGACAAAGCAACGATGCTACGAATGAATCTGCAGCTTACTAAGCAAATGAGTATTTTAATTTATTTGCCTGTGCCGATAAGAAAAAACGAAGGAACGCCACCTAGAAAACCATACAGTTTATTACGTCTCTTCGCAACGCTGCCGGTTTACATGAATCGGGAGAATAAACTCGAATGGAGCTAAAAAAAACTTACGTGTTAAGGTCAAATTCAGGCTTCAACGGGATTCGAACCCGTGACCTCCGTGTTACCGGTGCGATGCTCTACCAACTGAGCTATGAAGCCACACATTGGGAGCAAGGTCAATTGTAGGTTCCTATTTTCCCGTGAGAGGAGTGAAACGATGTAAAGTATATGAAATAATTCATATATGAACTGCGGATATAGATGAAAGTGAGAAGTGATCATCGCAGTGAATTTTCCAATTTATGCAATTGGAAATTGGAAGCCTGAAAAAAAAAATTCAGGCTTCAGGCTTCCAATTTCCAATTGCATAAATTGGAAAATTCACTGCGATGATCACTTTTCACTTTCATCTATATCCGCAGTTCATATATGAATTATTTCATATACTTTACATCGTTTCACTCCTCTCACGGGAAAATGGGAACCTACAATTGACCTTGCTCCCAATGTGTGGGTTGGTAGAGCATCGCACCGGTAACACGGAGGTCACGGGTTCGAATCCCGTTGAAGCCTGATTTTTTTTTTTCAGGCTTCCAATTTCCAATTGCATAAATTGGAAAATTCACTGCGATGATCACTTCTCACTTTCATCTATATCCGCAGTTCATATATGAATTATTTCATATACTTTACATCGTTAGGAAATTTCGTCAAAGGGGAATTTGAAATTAGTGTGATTTTGTTTGATTTTCGGCGCGATAAGTCATTGGATTTTTCCTCTTGAAATACAACTTTTCGTTCACGAACGTTGCAAAACGAACGAAAAATTGGCAATGGAATAAAAAGCCAGGTTATACTCAAAGGCCTTTTTATTCGCTTTTGGGGTCAAAAGCGAATAAGTGTGATAATATTTTCATCAAAGCAAAGCTTGCGCAGAACATTTGTTCGCCTGTTTGTGAGAAGGTCGTTCTTTAGTTTCTTTCTGTACCGCTTTCTATGAAATATCACAGTTTTTTTTCTTGATTATTATCGTTATTATTTTTTCCCATTTGTTATTCCAGGATATATTTGAAGTCTGTTTTATCTTTAGGCTAGCCTTTTTCTCTGAGGTTTACGCATGGATTCCTTGATAAGCAAAATTTAACAAGAGAGTGACAGTGCGACGTAGCGGGCGTATAGACTCTTCGCAAACAAATTCGTTTCGTTCACCTAAAAAACTATAAAAAATGAAAAATTACATGTTTGCTATTCACCGGCCTGGTCGGTCTGTATAGGGAAAACCTGAGCCCTTGATCTTAAAGGGGAAGTGTCATGGTGTTTTTGACCTCTTTTCTTAAAAATGGTGAAAAAAGACCTTAAGTTAGCTACAAAATAATTCTAGAACAACGATAGGGAAGAAATCAAATCAATTCTTGAAAGGAACATCTCTTGATCTATTCTAGCGCAATTTGGAAACAAAAATGAGAGAACTTGAAAAAAATAGCCAAATTTGTTTCAAGTTTTAATCCATACCGGCCTACTCTGTCTCTGAATAGAGGCACTAATCGACAGTTTTGTTTCATTAGGATGATAATTTATAACAAAACTAGACAATATTTTTTTGTTTCTGTTGTCAGACAAACCTTTCTGGGTTTTGAAATGACATCAAATTTTCGTAATACTTCCCCTTTAAGTACGGTCCTCAGCCTGCGGCTTTAGGAATTACTCAAAACCTCGGGGCTCTCCCCATGCCGTTCTCCTGGCCCGTATTGGCCGGGAAAATCTTTGCTGATTGTCAATTAAACTGGAATTAACCCAGCATCAGTTTTATATCAACCATACGTTCTAATTTTAAATGCTGAAAGGATCAGCGATTTCAGTCATGGGATAAGAAAAGTGAAGTTTTCAGCACATTTAACTAGCATGGGAAAATCCCATCATTTTGTACTATCTATAATTGACAATGAATAATCCGTGCATCTTTGTCTAATTTCAGGCTTTGTCAACCTTAAACAACACGACCCTAATCCCAGGAATGCTCCCCTACGAGACGTGCTTGATCGCTGATATTCCTAAGGATCTACAGCAGATTTTGCGAAACGTTGCCAACTTTGTTCTCGTACCTGTGGAAATGCTGTTGGCTTCCCTATCACTGATTTGTAACCTTCTCGTTCTCATGGGTGTGTTACGAACAAGATCTCTACACCATCCATCGCTACTACTACTTTGTAGCCTCTCAATAACTGATATTCTGTGGGCAATATTTACTATTGTCAAAAACATCCAGACAGTCACACATGAGCACTTATGCCCAGGTAAGGTACAGTCATAGCAAAAGATCATGAGAGAAACGGCGATTCGTCTTGGACGGGCCCCAACCAATGATATTTTTTCCAACAAGTTTAAGTAGAGGGTCATCTTATCTGGCTATTAAAAGAAAAGTTGGTGATTGGATAGTTTTATTTACGTCATGTAATTAACAATGGGGGGCTTTACTGAACTGTCTTTGTGTCCATGTGTGAGTCACAGCTCACAAACGTAATGTAAAGTAAACTAAGCTGCCCTGAATGAAACTTTAGTATGAAAACTGTCAAAATGAAATTTGGAGGACCATAATGTCTTTGGGTTACGCAGAAGACAGTGATGATGTCAAATGATGCCGCGAGAACTACGTCATGAATTACGAACGGGGGCCTTCTTAGATACTCCAACCTGGATTTCAAGAATTCCACAAAACCTCAGAAAGCCACGTAATATGAAAGAAAAGTGCTCAAAACTAAATAAAAATCTTAAAATGTTATAAAATGGAAGTTTTGTTATAACAAATTTGATATTTGTCCATTAAGAGAAGAAATATCTCAATTTGAGCAATATTCCACCTGTTGAAATTTGGTTGACACTAACCTACACCGTGCAACTTGTTCTCAAACAATTTTCTGAAACAGTCCAAAGTTTGCCGACGCCTGCTCACATATTAAAAAAAGTTATACACGTCCAAACGTCTCCTGGGAAAGGTCACCATATGGAGCGAGGAGTCATATGTTAATATGGGTAAAAATTGTCCCCCAGTTGGGGTGAGATGAGACAAACTTCTATTTAGAATAGCTTTTAGTTCGTAAAAACTTCTGTGAGACAACATATGAAAGGCGGTTGTTACATGATTAGGATTTGTCTGCTACTACATCAAGATACTTGAAATATTTTTGTTACTTTAAAAGTAAATTCCCATGGAATGTGGTAATGTCTATATTATTGGCTTTCAGCTTTTTGGCGATTCAAAAACTATGGTTTCAGTATTCGTTGTATACCACTCAATAAGGCCTTTGTTTCAAAATCTAGGTTTGTTATGCTCCTCATATGCACATCGACATTGGGCCCAGCCAGAGGTCAAGTTCGAGTGGAATGCATTTCGGTGTCGCCTGCGTATTGGAGGATTGCATTTGACATGGTGGCGGCAATGTTGGTGGACAGAAACAATAAGATTTTTCTCCTCGGGGAGTTAACTGCTGTTTTTATGCAAACTATGTGAGCAAATTATTTTTTTTTTTGTCCACCAACAAGGCGGCAATGCAAACCACATATAGGTGGTCTTTAACCAATCCCTAGCCATCCAAAAGAAATGGCCGCCATGCCATGGTCTTTTTGGATCACCAGGGATTGGTTGCAAACCACCTTTAACGCAAGAGTCGAAGTATGACATACCTTGGATCGTTGTTTATATGGATATACCAAAACCCCAGACCTAAACCCCTGTGGGACACCAAAAGAAGAAAGAGGCCCTGTCGGATGAAGCCTCCCGGAGTAGTATCCCACCCTACACCCTGCCCCCCCCCCCCCCTCCCCCCTTTCTCAGGATTGTAATATTGCTGGCTAATTTTTACTTTTGTTAACTTTTCAGGTACTCTGTCCGAGTTCAAGTCCTCAGTCATAGTTCTTTGTTTTGTGGCAACGATCGGAAACCTAGCAATTATTAGTAGAGATCGCTATCTGGCAGTGAGCATTCCTTGGTGGTACCGCAATCACGTGTCACGGTCACGTGTTGTCAAGCAGGCATTCGTAGTTTGGATCTTTTCTGTTGCACTGGCGATACAAAAGTATGCCAAGGTTCTATTTCCAGTTTTCCTATTTCCGTTTTACTTTATTTGTATTTTCTGTATAATTTCCTCCTATGCTGGAATATTCATCGCTAACAGGCGCCAGAGAGTCTCCGTACAACGGTACGGAAAAGAAATCCAGGCAAAATTAAGACGTGAACAGAAACTGGCAAGAACAGTTGGTTTAATCCTGTTAGTTCTTTGTTTCAGTTTCTTACCAGCGCTTATTTCTCCCTTACTTTTTATAACGCTGGGGTTCTCTCAGTTGGAGTTTGATTCTTTCACGCCCTTCATTTATGTGTTTGTTACCCTCAATGGATTATTGAATCCACTGCTGAACTATGGCAGACATTCAGGTGTGCGACGAGCGGTGCGTCAATTGATCGGAAAAAACTGAAGCCAATCAGGCCCCATCCACACTTAGGCGTTTCCTTAGAAAACGCATACTTTTTGATAAGCTTTCGCCTATCATCCACACTAAAACGCCCGAAAACGCCGATAAAATCGGAGACTTTCGAAAGGGGTTTCAAAAGTGAAGACATTTGAATACGCATCGTTTTTTAAAACGCACCGTTTCTAGTGTGGACAACGGAGACTTGAAAACGTTGACGTAAAAAGCGTCACATGCCATGCTATAGATTCCAGTCCAAATCGGAGTATCTATCCAAGATGGAGTATGGCTAACACAGGCGCAATCCCAGTTCCCAGTCGGTTTTATCGTTTTCGAGCGTTTTAGTGTGGACAGGTGAAAACGGTACCAAAACGCTAGTGTGGATGGAAATATTTGCTTCGTTTTCGCCTCGATGAAAACGGATACTTTTGAAAATGCATTAGTGTGGATAGGGCCCCAAAAATACGAAAATCAATTCTGAAGAAACATAGAATGGGACCTAACACACATCACTAGTTACTTTAAGTAACGGCGACGACAGCATTTAACCAAAAGTTCTAATAAGTAATCCCTCCATACGTGTCATTATCTATTTAATAAATAAACTTCTTCAGGGGGCTGGTACAACGGATGATCATGCCCAGGACTGAGTAACCGTCCGAAAAGTGGACAGATCGCTTCGAGGACAACGTGAAATTTTGAAGAACGATCTTTTAAACGAGGGTGTTATCATCCGATGTACCAGCCATCGGGAAAAGGGTTTATCTATTTTACAACCCCTTGATTGATTTTTGAAACGCGCATGCTTTAATTTAAAAAATACAGAAAAGTCAGTGATGTCCAAAGATTGATTGCCGGCAAACAATACCCAGCTAACTAATTTACTTGACTGTAATATACTACATTAGCCTAGAGCAGCTTACACCTGAAAACATGAAAATTTTCCTCTTTTTTTCTTTTCGTTCAATCGGGCAACGGATATCAAATCGGAGCTCTGTTATCGTTTGATAACGGTCATCCAGTTTTATACCACGTGACGCGTTTCATCTAACAAGAGCGCGCGGAAAATATACTTAACAATTATTCCACGAACGCGAATTGAATATATATGACATGATAGATAGCCAAAGAGGAGCGTAGTGCCGAGTTGGCTATAATCATGTCATATCCAACAAGTGCGAGTGGAGTGTTTCTTTTATTAAAACAAGCAAGAAATACAGCTAGATCTTGCTCATTTCGCTTTGCAAGAATAACTAAAAGCAATATAATGGTCGCTATTTCTTGCGGCATGGTATAATGGCTCATATACCATGGCCGCTAAGCAAATCAAATCCCTGAAATTGCGTTATACAATGATATCATGTAACCAAAAAAAAAATGAAACGAGCTAACTTAATTTTTGACCGTTTGTTTGTTTGTTTTATCTCTGGAAAACAATTGCACACAATTGGAAGACGGTGTGATTTTTCAATCTCATTCTTCCGTTTTAATTTCAAGCGAGACGTACATAAATGATTTTACACACGTAACTCAGCTACTGAGGACATTAAGACACTTCCCCAAGCAAGGACTCTCGCCAGTGCTTTTGTCATTACTATACGTTTTCCGTGGTTGTTCAAAGAGGTCTGATAATGCCTGAGACAATTGGTCAAAATGTTACATGAAGATGAGGTATGTTTTTCAACTCTTTCTTTAAGGTGACTCGACCCAGGCGGTACCATCCTACTTTGAAGCTCTCTGGTACCTTTACTTGGATCGTAAGTCTAACACATAGAATGGATAACATATAGATCAATCTACAATATAGCAAAAATTTTTGGGCGATCGGAGTAAATGTCACGTGGTTATAGTGCCACGCCCCTTTGAGGTCTGAGTCGAAATTCTGCTGTTGCCGGCTTTTTTTCGTGAAAATCTCGCGGCTACACATAGTGCGCATTAGTGCCTTGCGCTGAACAGAGTTTCACCAAAATCGCAAAGGCCTAATTCGAGAAATTCAGCGCTTTCCAAATTTAGGTCATAGTTTATATAAAAATGATAAGCAAACTGTACACGATTATATCTAATAAATTATGATATTTATTGCCTTATTTTGTCATAGTTTTTCAATTACCATGAAATTCAGAATCCGGGTATTTAGTTAATCAATTGGGGCCCTGAAAAAATTTGAAGGGAAAAAAACTACGAATTTTTAAGAAAATGCTTTTATTGTGAGAAGGACTCTTAAACGCTGACAAACGTCAACAAACAGCTAAAACTATAATTTCTATATGTTTGCATTGCTCGATAACGCGCGCATTTACAAGACCCTAAAGCTTTTTGCTGACTTGCAAGGACTCATCTGTCTCATCTGTCGGAGTAAGTAAGGTGACTTATGAGGACATAAGTATAGTTACACACCCGCACTGTGGGGTCCGCTTGTATTAGTGGGGACAAAATCCAGACCCCACAAATACATGCCCTTAAAACTGCATTTTTTGGCCAGAAATTGGGTTTGAGCTACAAGGTAGATACGTCCCCATAATACGGTTTTGAGTAAAACTTACTCACAAGTCCCCACAAGGTCTCAAAAAAGTGAGTAAGAAAAAAAACCGTTTTCTCAATTTCTTTTCTACAGAGATAGTTTAACATCATCTTTGAAAGCTGACCATGTAGTTTGTTTGGAAAAAACTACTTTAATGTGCAAATACTCACAGACATTTCATCAAGCAGATACTCACATTTGCCATGTAATGTAGTTTTTTTTTTATTGATCAAAGATTTGCTAGATTTAAAACATTAAAACTTTTTACAAGGCTAAAA
Organism: Pavona decussata; assembly: GCF_977016875.1. Classification (NCBI taxonomy): domain Eukaryota; kingdom Metazoa; phylum Cnidaria; class Anthozoa; order Scleractinia; family Agariciidae; genus Pavona; species Pavona decussata. Next base: position 1,272 of record NW_028145535.1, on the reverse strand, counting down.
AACCTTAAAAAAGAAAAAAAAAATCGAAAGTTTTCGACTTAATGAAGTCATCATCGAGGTAACGTGATGACTTACTCACTTTTTTTAGACCCTGTGGGGACTCAAGCATTAACATGACTTCAAAATCATTAGGTTTCTTTATAAAGAGTTTTAGCCTTAAATAAATCAAAAAATAAATAGTTTGGACAATTCTGTTAAATTTATTATCACCTAAACTACACACGCAGTCGCACTAACAATAATAAAACAAATTGCCAACTGCACTTAAAGGTTATTATATGACTTAACTGGAGCAACAGTTTTGTAGAAAGGCCAGATACCATGATGCACCTTTGGATATAAAAGGTTAGGTTACATGATTAATTTGTAACCCTCAACTTTCACTATAACATCACTGCAGATTAGTCTATTTGCTGTGAAAGTTTTTCACAAATGAAACAGAAGAGTATTTGTTCCTGCAACTTTTTCAGCCTGACCTTAAAGTGAACTCATTCACATTCTCAAATTGCTACAATCCTTGGAAACAACGGAAACCAAAGAACACTGTTACTAGTTTTCTCGTGGATTTGTGGGTCAAAAAACCAACCAACTGCAAAGCTAGGAAGCTTAAGCATTGACAGATTTGACAGATTCATAGACTGAAATGCATTACCAGTTTGAGTGCAGAGAAAAAAAAGATATTATTAGATATTAAAAGATATTGTCACAGACAATAACTAACAATTGAAGGGAGGGGGATAACAACATCCTATAGAATTTTTGGCCATTTTTGAAAGTGTTTAGAAGTAGCTGAATTTTGGCATGTGGATGTAGTTTCACTAGATAAACAATGTCGCAGATTTTTTTTCGCTGTTTGGCTCTTCGTTTTCGAGAAATAACATACCGTATTTACTTGAATAAGCGCCGCCCTCGGATAAGCGCCGCGGTCACGATGGGGTGCTTATTCGAGGAATTCTGTTACTTAAAAACCCCTATAAAGAAAGTCTAAAATAGCACCGAAAATGTCTTTCTTTAGAAACGGTTGTTGTAGAAGAAAAGAGTTAGATCTGAGTTGAGTGAAAACAACGCTGAAAAGTGCGGAAAGAGGTGAATGGTGACAGCGAAAAGACACTGCTGTTACTAACTGTAATTTTTTCGTACAGATTGAAGATATGCTGTTAAATTAAAAGAAAAGATTTCTTTGTAGGGTCCAATTTTTAAATAAGCGCAGCGCTCGAATAAGCGCCGCACTAAAGGCGCAAAAACTTTAATAAGCGCCGCAGCGCTTATTCA
>NW_028145534.1:992500-1024460 GCF_977016875.1 Pavona decussata | reverse complement strand
ATTTCAATTGTATTTCCATGTTTTTTAAAAATGCAGGATTTTAAATGGTTCTATTTTTTATGTAGATATTTTTAAATAGAATACAAATAGTTGTTAACGTTGAAAATAGACTTTAAATAGAGCTATTTAAATTCTATTTTCATGTTTGTTAAATAGTTCTATTTTTGATGTAGGTGTTTTTAGATAGAATTCAAATGGTTGTTAATATTGAAAATAGACTTTAAATAGAGCTATTTAAAATCTATTTCCATGTTTTTTAAAACTGTATGACTTTAAATAGTTCTATTTTGATGTAGATGTTTTTAAATAGGATACAAATAGTTGTTAAATAGAAGTCTATTTCTTAAGGGAAGCGTTAAATTTGGAGCTTAGGCCTAAAAAATGGCTTGAGTTGGAAAGCTTAGGGTTAAATTTTGAGCTTTGGGTTAATAAATGGTTGCACAGAATACATCACTTACTTGGTTAAGAAAATTCGGCAATAAAAAGGCATGACAAAGCAGAGCACGGTATTGAAACAGACTAGTAAAACATTAACGGCAAGATTGTGCAGCTCATTAGAAGTTCAATTGCCTGGCACGCTATTTGTTGACATATTTAAGTGGTTTCCTTTTACAACGTGACCGTTTAAAACAGGTCAAGACAATAGAAAAAGCTCGCTGGGATTTAGTATAGGGTGATCGCGACCGTTTAATACAGGTCAGGATTACAGTAAATAAGGGAAGTAATTCTCGGGACTTTGAGAACTGACCACTTAATACAGGTTCGACTGTAGTTACGAATTTAACGTAGGACAAAATAATTGAAAGCGAAATTCATTCTCAACGAAAGAAGGACACCTAGAAAATTTCAAATCAGTGTTACTAAAATAGCGTGATACTGTCCCTTTAAACATTTACGTGTGAAAAACGCAAAAGCCAATTTTCATTTCAATCAAAGTCGAGCGAAAGGAAATTAACCCATTCGTATGCCGTAGACCGGCTGTCTTACACATGGCATACTTTAAACATAAGTTTTAATCTCGCAACTTTTTTTTTTTTTTGGAAATAATACAACAGTCCTGGATCGGATAGTACTCCACCTCCAAAAGTCTATCCAGCCAGTGCAGAACATCTTTCACTCGGTAACGATAACTTCCCGCCAAGACGGTAAGTCAGTGAGGGAGGCAACTGCTGGTCCCTAAGCCGTATGAAGGCAGCACCTTTCGTATCAGCTACTCAATATCTGACTGAATTGCACTGTCGTTCATGCACATATAACTATGAACAGGTGTATTCCATGTGGTACGTCTTCAGGTTTGAGCATGCGTACGTGCTGAAACTCGTATAACGAAGTTTTGCAGGACCGCTTTTCTGGAAAACTGCAGTTGCATACTGCTGATTAGATTTCTTAAATCTCGCTGCCTTAATGCTGGAAATCGAGTAAGATTATTTCAAGACAGTATTCCCAATTTTTTAAAGGTAACAATTCTACTATTTTTAAAAAAGTGACTTTTTATTTTAATACCTTCTCCACACCACGTTCATAAGAAATGTATGGGGACAAGTTAGGAGAGTTTCTTCTTTGATATTATGGGTTAAAGGGTGAAAAGTGGCTATTTAAGGTTCATGTTTTAGCTTAGGGTTAAACCCTTAGGAAACCAAGTCTATTTATAACCTATTTATTAACTATTTAAATTCTATTTAACCTATTTAAAATAATTATTTTCTATTTAAACACTACTTACTGATTATTTTTAAAATTTAAGTTCTATTTAAAATTTATTTCAAGGCTAATTAAAATCTAATTGAAGAATTATATTTATTTGACCTCTATTTTAAATCTCAAATAGACCTAATTAATATCCTTTTGAATGGTACGAAATCAAATGTTAATGTAAATATAATTTAAATTTAAAACCATTTAAAATCATGCATTTTTAAAAAACATGGAAATACAATTGAAATAGCCCTATTTAAATAAAACTCTATTTAATTTTCATCACATACCTGTTTGCTTTAATTTATTCACCCTCTCATTGTGTTTACAATAGTCACCCTCTTAAAATTGCGAGTTGTCGATGGTGCCGATCAAATACATAAATACGTACAAATTAGAACCATTCAGGAATGCTACATATTGTGTAATAGACCGGTATACGCGTCTTTTTCTTCGCTCATCTTTCAGTTCCAGCAAACTAATTTACAGCAGCCTTCTAAACGACTAAATATACGAGTGATATCGTATCAGTCATACATGCAGGATTGTAGGTTGTAGCATATGTTCGAGTCAGTTCTTTAACTCGATCCAAAGCGAAAAACCCAGGCTCCTTTTTTGCGTGTACACAACGATGCGTTGAAAAAACATTTCCAACCAGAACATGCACAGCTTCGGGAAATTAAGCGCCATTTCTCCATTCCGTGACATGTGCGTGTCGGAATTTTATCTGAAAGGTCTCCATATTGTGTAATATACCGGTATACGCGTCTTTTTCTTCGCTCATCTTTCCAGCAAACTAAGTTACAGCAGCCTTGTAAACGACTAAAATATACGAGTGATACCATATCAGTCATACATGCAGGATTGTAGGTTGTAGCATATGTCGCCTAATGCTCGATTCAGTTCTTTAACTCGATCCAAAGCGAAAACCCCGGGCTCCTTTTTTGCGTGTATACAACGATGCGCTGAAAAAACATTTCCAACCAGAACATGCACAGCTTCGGGAAATTAAGCGCCATTACTACAAATTCCGTGACATGTGCGTGTCGGAATTTTATCTGAAAGGTCTCTTGAGACACCGAGGGTTTAATCTAATTGGCCAGCTGTCATGAAACTGTTTCAAAATATTTCAACCCGATCGAGTTACACAAATTGACCTGAAAATAAACTTTACCGTTGGTAATTTGACTTAGAAAAGCGGGAACATTTTTAATGCGAAGTATCTTCTCTCATCAGTTTGGGAAACAGCTCGCATGAGTTCAATGTTTTGCTTTTCTGGAGCGAAGATTCGCACCCGTACGTTTTGTAAACAACACTGTCAGACTGTTCTTTCAGATTGTCTCCGACTGCATACTAGCCGCTTGCACGTTCATCGCTTCAATACTCTGAGAGTCTGAGGACTTCTTAGATTTGCTGTAAAATGCCGGAAAATGAAATAAGTCGACTTGCAAGTTGTATTTTAGACCATTTTTGCACAGGGGAAAGAACATCGAAGAACGTCCCAATTATTGAGGTGAGCAGCGCCATCATATATTTAAGCGTAATCACAACGATTTACTTCGTAGGTGATCGTTATCTTCTGTACCATAAAAATATTAGTTCACGTTAAACTTGACGTAGCTTAAATGTTGGAGTTCTCACTTTGACTAAAATGTATACTTTTATTCCACTGCATACTGAAAGACTGCGCTGTGTGTTGTTCAATTTTGTTATGTACATAGGAAAATAAACTTAAGCTTACTGCAACGCTTATGTTTTGAAAATGTTTTAATCGTTTTACTACTTGAACTGAACTGCTATCGCACACTGATGTTTAAATTGTTAGGCTTGTCGACTTTAATTCACGTAAAATTGGAGTGGAACATTTTTTGTAGGTCTACACAACTTGGCCTACTTGCACGTCTGCCGCTTCTATCTTGGTCTTTTGACCATTTACCTTCTTGTATTTTTGCAGCCGGTTAATATGATGATTTTGAGGATTTGCATGATAGTCACTGAACAAAGCGCAACACACGTGCATATCGGTCGCATGTTTTATTGTTCTCAAAGGTCGTTTTTGGGTTTAAGGGTTGTGGGTTTATCGCGCGTGTTTATAACCTTTTGTTGTGATTTCTGTTTAGTGACTGTACGTTTCTGTTTTGCCCTGCGAGGCATTTGTTTTAGTTTGGTTCGGCTCGTTTCAGTGCGTCCGGAGACAAAATTCAAACCTCACAGTTACTGTACTGAGAGCGGTCGAGCGAAGCGATGACAAAAACCTGCAAAAACACAGCCGTAGTCAATTTCACGCATTGCATGTCTCCTGATATCTCTCACTAGGAAAAACCAGGCTGCTGGCAGGGTACTCGCTACAATGCTAAAGAAAGAATCAAAAGACAAATAATCTTAATAAGAAACTCAACATCTTGCAACATGCAAAAACAAATAGCCGGGCCGGGCAATACAAAAACTAAAAGATAAAGATTGTTGCACGGTTTAAATCGTATGTCTTGATAGTTGTATCCAGGAAGCTATACTGTCACCGGACGCACTGAAACAAGCTAAATCTATAAGCTAAATTAAATTGGTCAAAAGACTGAGATAGAAAAACATACGAGAAGGGGTTTGTACTCCCCCTCCCCCAAGGTAACCGAGAAGAAAATTAACAGGTTTTAAATAGATTTTAAATACCAATTAAGCTAGCTGGGCAGTACAACTATAATAGTCAACAACTAATAGTCATTAAATAGAGAAAACATAGTTATAGTTTTAGTACAGACTAAATAGAGTTTAAGTAGAATTTAAATGGGGATTAAATAGAGTTTGAGTAGAAATGAAATAGAGTTTAATTAGAAAATAAATAGATTGTTAGTTTTCTTACGTTTGGGGGTTAGCTTTCTTACGTTTTGGGATTAGTTTTCTTACGTTTAGTGGTTAGCAATTCTTACGTTTGGTGGTTAGATTTTTTACTTTTGGGAGTTAGGAATTCTTACGTTTTGGGGTCACTTTTCTTACGTTTGGGGTTAGTAATTCTTACGTTTGTGGGTTAGATTTCTTACGTTTGGAGGTTAGGAATTCTTAAGTTTGGGGGTTAGTTTTCTTACGTTTGAGGGTTAGTAATTCTTACGTTTGGGAGCTAGTTTTCTTACGTTTGGGGGTTAGTAATTCTTACGATTGGACGTTAGCTTTCTTACATTTGGATGTTAGTAATTCTTACGTTTGGGGGTTAGATTTCTTACGTTTAGGGGTTAGTAATTTTTACGTTTGGGGGTTAGTTTTCTTACCTTTGAGGGTTAGTTATTCTTACGTTTGTTGGTTAGATTTCTTACGTTTGGGGGTTAGGAATTCTTATTTTGGGAGGTTAGTTTTCGTACGTTTAGGGGTTAGTAATTCTTACGTTTGGTGGTTAGATTTCTTACCTTTGGAGGTTAGTAATTGTTTTGTTTGGGGGTTAGATTTCATACGTTTGGGAGTTAGTAATTCTTACGTTTGGGGGTTAGTTTTCTTACGTTTGGAGGTTAGAAAATCTTACGTTTGGGGGTTAGGAATTCTTACTTTTGAAGGTTAGTTTTATTACGTTCGGGGGTTAGTAATTCCTACGTTTGTGGGTTAGATTTCTTACGTTTGGGGGTTAGTTTTCTTACCTTTAGGGGTTAGTAATTCTTACGTTTGGGAGTTGGTTTTCTTACGTTCGGGGATTAGTTATTCTTACGTTCGGGGGTTAGTTTTCTTACGTTTGGGGGTTAGTAAATCTTACGTTTGGGGGTGAGTAAATCTTACGTTTGGGGGTTAGGAAGTCTTACGTTTGAAGGTTAGTAATTCTTACGTTTGTGGGTTGGTTTTTCTTGCGTTTTGTGGCTAAGGGATTCTTACGTTTGAGTTTTAGTAATTATTACTTTTGGGGGTTAGTGTTCTTACGTTTCGAGGTTAGTATTTCTTACGTTTGGAGGTTAGTTTTCTTACGTTTAGGGGTTAGTTATTCTTACGTTTGTTGGTTAGATTTCTTACGTTTGGGGATTAGGAATTCTTATTTTTGGGGGTTAGTTTTCGTACGTTTGGGGGTTAGTAGTTCTTACCTTTGGTGGTTAGATTTCTTACCTTTGGAGGTTAGGAATTGTTTCGTTTGGGGGTTAGATTTCTTACGTTTAGGGGTTAGTAATTCTTATTTTTGGGGGTTAGTTTTCGTACGTTTGGGGGTTAGTAGTTCTTACGTTTGGTGGTTAGATTTCTTTCCTTTGGAGGTTATGAATTGTTTCGTTTGGGGGTTAGATTTCTTACGTTTGGGGGTTAGGAATTCTTACGTTTGAGGGTTAGTAATTGTTACGTTTGTGTGTTGCTTTCTTACGTTTTGGGGCTAAGGAATTCTTACGTTTGGGGGTTAGTAATTATTACTTTTGGGGTTAGTTTTCTTACGTTTCGAGGTTAGTATTTCTTACGTTTGGGGGTTGATTCTCTTACGTTTAGGGGTTAGTTAATCTTACGTTTGTTGGTTAGATTTCTTACGTTTGGGGATTAGGAATTCTTATTTTTGGGGGTTAGTTTTCGTACGTTTGGGGGTTAGTAGTTCTTACGTTTGGTGGTTAGATTTCTTACCTTGGGAGGTTAGGAATTGTTTCGTTTGGGGTTAGATTTCTTACGTTTAGGGGTTAGTAATTCTTATTTTTGGGGGTTAGTTTTCGTATGTTTGTGGGTTAGTAGCTCTTACGTTTGGTGGTTAGATTTCTTTCCTTTGGAGGTTAGGAATTGTTTCGTTTGGGGGTTAGATTTCTTACGTTTGGGGGTTAGGAATTCTTACGTTTGAGGGTTAGTAATTGTTACGTTTGTGTGTTGGTTTCTTACGTTTTGGGGCAAAGGAATTCTTACGTTTGGGGGTTAGTAGTTATTACTTTTGGGGTTTAGTTTTCTTACGTTTTGGGATTAGTTTTCTTACGTTTAGTGGTTAGTAATTCTTACGTTTGGTGGTTAGATTTTTTACTTTTGGGGGTTAGTAATTCTTACGTTTGTGGGTTAGATTTCTTACGTTTGGAGGTTAGGAATTCTTAAGTTTGGGGGTTAGTTTTCTTACGTTTGAGGGTTAGTAATTCTTACGTTTGGGAGCTTGTTTTCTTACGTTAGGGGGTTAGATTTCTTACGTTTAGGGGTTAGTAATTTTTACGTTTGGGGGTTAGTTTTCTTACGTTTGGGGGTTAGTTTTCTTACGTTTGAGGGTTAGTTATTCTTACGTTTGTTGGTTAGATTTCTTACGTTTGGGGGTTAGGAATTCTTATTTTGGGGGGTTAGTTTTCGTACGTTTAGGGGTTAGTAATTCTTACGTTTGGTGGTTAGATTTCTTACCTTTGGAGGTTAGTAATTGTTTTGTTGGGGGGTTAGATTTCTTACGTTTGGGAGTTAGTAATTCTTGAGTTTGGGGGTTAGTTTTCTTACGTTTAGAAGTTAGAAAATCTTACGTTTGGGGGTTAGGAAATCTTACTTTTGAAGGTTAGTTTTATTACGTTCGGGGGTTAGTAATTCCTACGTTTGTGGGTTAGATGTCTTACGTTTGGTTATAATAATTCGTTCGTTTGGGGGTTAGTTTTCTTACGTTTAGGGGTTAGTAATTCTTACGTTTGGGAGTTGGTTTTCTTACGTTCGGGGGTTAGTTATTCGTACGTTCGGGGGTTAGTTTTCTTACGTTTGGGGGTTAGTAAATCTTACGTTTGGGGGTGAGTAAATCTTACGTTTGTGGGTTGGTTTCTTACCTTTTGTGGCTAAGGAATTCTTACGTTTGAGGGTTAGTAATTATTAATTTTGGGGGTTAGTTTTCTTACGTTTCGAGGTTAGTATTTCTTACGTTTAGGGGCTAGTTATTCTTACGTTTGTTGGTTAGATTTCTTACGTTTGGGGATTAGGAATTCTTACTTTTGGGGGTTAGTTTTCGTACGTTTGGGGGTTAGTAGTTCTTACGTTTGGTGGTTAGATTTCTTACCTTTGGAGGTTAGGAATTGTTTCGTTTGGGGGTTAGATTTCTTACGTTTGGGGGTTAGGAATTTTTACGTTTGAGGGTTAGTAATTGTTACGTTTGTGTGTTGGTTTCTTACGTTTTGGGGCTAAGGAATTCTTACGTTTAGGGGTTAGTAGTTATTACTTTTGGGGGTTCGTTTTCTTACGTTTCGAGGTTAGTATTTCTTACGTATGGGGTTAGTTTTCTTACGTTTAGGGGTTAGTTATTCTTACGTTTGTTGGTTAGATTTCTTACGTTTGGGGGTTAGGAATTCTTATTTTTGGGGGTTAGTTTTCGTACGTTTGGGGGTTAATAGTTCTTACCTTTGGTGGTTAGATTTCTTACCTTTGGAGGTTAGTAATTGTTTTGTTTGGGGGTTAGATTTCTTACGTTTGGTGGTTAGTAATTCTTACGTTTGGGGGTTTGTTTTCTTAAGTTTGGAGGTTAGAAAATCTTACGTTTGGGGGTTAGGAATTCTTACCTTTGAAGGTTAGTTTTATTACGTTTGGAGGTTAGGAATTCCTACGTTTGTGGGTTAGATTTCTTACGTTTAATTATAGGAATTCTTTCGTTTGGGGGTTAGTTTTCTTACGTTTAGGGGTTAGTAAATCTTACGTTTGGGAGTTAGTTTTCTTACGTTTGGATGTTAGTAATTTTTACGTTTGGGGGTTAGATTTCTTACGTTTGGGGGTTAGGAATTCTTATTTTGGGGGGTTAGTTTTCGTACGTTTAGGGGTAAGTAATTCTTACGTTTGGTGGTTAGATTTCTTACCTTTGGAGGTTAGTAATTGTTTTGTTTGGGGGTTAGATTTCATACGTTTGGGAGTTAGTAATTCTTACGTTTGGGGGTTAGTTTTCTTACGTTTGGAGGTTAGAAAATCTTACGTTTGGGGGTTAGGAATTCTTACTTTTGAAGGTTAGTTTTATTACGTTCGGGGGTTAGTAATTCCTACGTTTGTGGGTTAGATTTCTTACGTTTGGGGGTTAGTTCTCTTACGTTTAGGGGTTAGTAATTCTTACGTTTGGGAGTTGGTTTTCTAACGTTCGGGGATTAGTTATTCTTACGTTCGGGGGTTTGTTTTCTTACGTTTGGGGGTTAGTAAATCTTACGTTTGGGGGTTAGGAAGTCTTACGTTTGAAGGTTAGTAATTCTTACGTTTGTGGGTTGGTTTCTTACGTTTTGTGGCTAAGGAATTCGTACGTTTCAGGGTTAGTAATTATTACTTTTGGGGGTTAGTGTTCTTACGTTTCGAGGTTAGTATTTCTTACGTTTGGAGGTTAGTTTTATTACGTTTAGGGGTTAGTTATTCTTATATTTGTTGGTTAGATTTCTTACGTTTGGGGATTAGGAATTCTTATTTTTGGGGGTTAGTTTTCGTACGTTTGGGGGTTAGTAGTTCTTACGTTTGGTGGTTGGATTTCTTACCTTTGGAGGTTAGGAATTGTTTCGTTTGGGGGTTAGATTTCTTACGTTTAGGGGTTAGTAATTCTTATTTTTGGGGGTTAGTTTTCGTACGTTTGGGGGTTAGTAGTTCTTACGTTTGGTGGTTAGATTTCTTACCTTTGGAGGTTAGGAATTATTTCGTTTGGGGGTTAGATTTCTTACGTTTGGGGGTTAGGAATTCTTACGTTTGAGGGTTAGTAATTGTTACGTTTGTGTGTTGGTTTCGTACGTTTTAGGGCTAAGGAATTCTTACGTTTAGTGGTTAGTAATTCTTACGTTTGGTGGTTAGGTTTATTACTTTTGGGGGTTAGGAATTCTTACGTTTTGGGGTCACTTTTCTTACGTTTCGGGTTAGTAATTCTTTCGTTTGTGGGTTAGATTTCTTACGTTTGGAGGTTGGGAATTCTTAAGTTTGGGGGTTAGTTTTCTTACGTTTGACGGTTAGTAATTCTTACGTTTGGGAGCTAGTTTTCTTACGTTTGGGGGTTAGTAATTCTTACGATTGGACGTTAGTTTTCTTACGTTTGAATGTTAGTAATTCTTACGTTTGGGGGTTAGATTTCTTACGTTTTGGGGTTAGTAATTTTTACGTTTGGGTGTTAGTTTTCTTACGTTTGGGGGTTAGTTTTCTTACGTTTGAGGGTTAGTTATTCTTACGTTTGTTTGTTAGATTTCTTACGTTTGGGGGTTAGGAATTCTTATTTTGGGGGGTTAGTTTTCGTACGTTTAGGGGTTAGTAATTCTTACGTTTGGTGGTTAGATTTCTTACCTTTGGAGGTTAGTAATTGTTTTGTTTTGGGGGTTAGATTTCTTACGTTTGGGAGTTAGTAATTCTTACGTTTGGGGGTTAGTTTTCTTACGTTTGGAGGTTAGAAAATCTTACGTTTGGGGGTTAGGAATTCTTACTTTTGAAGGTTAGTTTTATTACGTTCGGGGGTTAGTAATTCCTACGTTTGTGGGTTAGATTTCTTACGTTTGGTTATAATAATTCGTTCGTTTGGGGGTTAGTTTTCTTACGTTTAGGGGTTACTAATTCTTACATTTGGGAGTTGGTTTTCTTACGTTCGGGGGTTAGTTATTCTTACGTTCGGGGGTTAGTTTTCTTACGTTTGGGGGTTAGTAAATCTTACGTTTGGGCTTGAGTAAATCTTACGTTTGGGGGTTAGGAATTCTTACGTTTGAAGGTTAGTAATTCTTACGTTTGTGGGTTGGTTTCTTACGTTTTGTGGCTAAGGAATTCTTACGTTTCAGGGTTAGTAATTATTACTTTTGGGGGTTAGTTTTCTTACGTCTCGAGGTTAGTATTTCTTACGTTTGGAGGTTAGTTTTCTTACGTTTAGGGGTTAGTTATTCTTACGTTTGTTGGTTAGATTTCTTACGTTTGGGGATTAGGAATTCTTATTTTTGGGGGTAAGTTTTCGTACGTTTGGGGGTTAGTAGTTCTTACGTTTGGTGGATTAGATTTCTTACCTTTGGAGGTTAGAAATTGTTTCGTTTGGGGGTTAGATTTCTTACGTTTAGTGGTTAGTAATTCTTATTTTTGGGGGTTAGTTTTCGTACGTTTGGGGGTTAGTAGTTCTTACGTTTGGTGGTTAGATTTCTTACCTTTGGAGGTTAGGAATTGTTTCGTTTGGGGCTTAGATTTCTTACGTTTGGGGGTTAGGAATTTTTACGTTTGAGGGTTAGTAATTGTTACGTTTGTGTGTTGGTTTCTTAAGTCTTGGGGGTAAGGAATTCTTACGTTTGGGGGTTAGTAGTTATTACTTTTGGGGGTTCGTTTTCTTACGTTTCGAGGTTAGTATTTCTTACGTATGGGGTTAGTTTTCTTACGTTTAGGGGTTAGTTATTCTTACGTTTGTTGGTTAGATTTCTTACGTTTGGGGGTTAGGAATTCTTATTTTTGGGGGTTAGTTTTCGTACGTTTGGGGGTTAATACTTCTTACGTTTGGTGGTTAGATTTCTTACCTTTGGAGGTTAGGAATTGTTTCGTTTGGGGGTTAGATTTCTTACGTTTGGGGGTTAGTAATTCTTACGTTTGAAGGTTAGTAATTGTTATGTTTGTGGGTTGGTTTCTTAACTTTTGTGGCTAAGGAATTCTTACGTTTGAGGGTTAGTAATTATTAATTTTGGGGGTTAGTTTTCTTACGTTTCGAGGTTAGTATTTCTTACGTTTGTTGGTTAGATTTCTTACGTTTGGGGATTAGGAATTCTTATTTTTGGGGGTTTAGTTTTCGTACGTTTGGGGGTTAGTAGTTCTTACGTTTGGTGGTTAGATTTCTTACCTTTGGAGGTTAGGAATTGTTTCGTTTGGGGGTTAGATTTCTTACGTTTAGGGGTTAGTAATTCTAATTTTGGGGGTTAGTTTTCGTACGTTTGGGGGTTAGTAGTTCTTACGTTTGGTGGTTAGATTTCTTACCTTTGGAGGTTAGGAATTGTTTCGTTTGGGGCTTAGATTTCTTACGTTTGGGGGTTAGGAATTCTTACGTTTGAGGGTTAGTAATTGTTACGTTTGTGTGTTGGTTTCGTACGTTTTAGGGCTAAGGAATTCTTACGTTTGGGGGTGAGTAGTTATTACTTTTGGGGTTTAGTTTTCTTACGTTTTGGGATTAGTTTTCTTACGTTTAGTGGTTGATAATTCTTACGTTTGGTGGTTAGGTTTTTTACTTTTGGGGGTTAGCAATTCTTACGTTTTGGGGTCACTTTTCTTACGTTTCGGGTTAGTAATTCTTACGTTTGTGGGTTAGATTTTTTACGTTTGGAGGTTAGGAATTCTTAAGTTTGGGGGTCAGTTTTCTTACGTTTGAGGGGTAGTAATTCTTACGTTTGGGAGCTAGTTTTGTTACGTTTGGGGGTTAGTTATTCTTACGTTTGTTGGTTAGATTTCTTACGTTTGGGGGTTAGGAATTCTTATTTTGGGGGGTTAGTTTTCGTACGTTTAGGGGTTAGTAATTCTTACGTTTGGTGGTTAGATTTCTTACCTTTGGAGGTTAGTAATTGTTTTGTTTGGGGGTTAGATTTCTCACGTTTGGGAGTTAGTAATTCTTACGTTTGGGGGTTAGTTTTCTTACGTTTGGAGGTTAGAAAATCTTACGTTTGGGGGTTAGGAATTCTTACTTTTGAAGGTTAGTTTTATTACGTTCGGGGGTTAGTAATTCCTACGTTTGTGGGTTAGATTTCTTACGTTTGGTTAAAATAATTCGTTCGTTTGGGGGTTAGTTTTCTTACGTTTAGGGGTTAGTAATTCTTACGTTTGGGAGTTGGTTTTCTTACGTTCGGGGGTTAGTTATTCTTACGTTCGGGGGTTAGTTTTCTTACGTTTGGGGGTTAGTAAATCTTACGTTTGGGGGTGAGTAAATCTTACGTTTGGGGGTTAGGAATTCTTACGTTTGAAGGTTAGTAATTCTTACGTTTGTGGGTTGGTTTCTTACGTTTTGTGGCTAAGGAATTCTTACGTTTTAGGGTTAGTAATTATTACTTTTGGGGGTTAGTTTTCTTACGTCTCGAGGTTAGTATTTCTTACGTTTGAAGGTTAGTTTTCTTACGTTTAGGGGTTAGTTATTCTTACGTTTGTTGGTTAGATTTCTTACGTTTGGGGATTAGGAATTCTTATTTTTGGGGGTAAGTTTTCGTACGTTTGGGGGTTAGTAGTTCTTACGTTTGGTGGATTAGATTTCTTAACTTTGGAGGTTAGAAATTGTTTCGTTTGGGGGTTAGATTTCTTACGTTTAGGGGTTAGTAATTCTTATTTTTGGGGGTTAGTTTTCGTACGTTTGGGGGTTAGTAGTTCTTACGTTTGGTGGTTAGATTTCTTACCTTTGTAGCTTAGGAATTCTTAAGTTTGGGGGTTAGTTTTCTTACGTTTGGAGGTTAGGAATTCTTAAATTTGGGGGTTAGTTCTCTTACGTTTGGGGGTTAGTAATTCTTACGATTGGAAGTTAGTTTTCTTACGTTTGGATGTTAGTAATTTTTACGTTTCGGGGTTAGTTTTCTTACGTTTGGGGGTTAGTTATTCTTACGTTCGTGGGTTAGTTTTTTTACGTTTAGGGGTTAGTAAATCTTACGTTAGGGGGTTAGGAATTCTTATGTTTGGGGGTTAGTTGTTCTTACGTTTGTGGGTTGGTTTCTTACGTTTTGGGGGTAAGAAATTCTTACGTTTGGGGGTTAGTAATTATTACTTTTGGGGGTTAGTTTTATTACGTTTCGAGGTTAGTATTTCTTACGTTTGGGGGTTAGTTTTCTTACCTTTGAGTGTTAGTTATTCTTACTTTTGTTGGTTAGATTTCTTAAGTTTGGGGGTTAGGAATTCTTACTTTTGGGGGTTAGTTTTCGTACGTTTGGGGGTTAGTAATTCTTACGTTTGGTGGTTACATTTTTTTCGTTTGGTGGGTTAGGAATTCTTACATTTGGGTGTTAGTTTTCTTACGTTTGGAGGTTAGTAATTGTTCCCTTTTGGGGGTTAGATTTCTTAATTTTGGAGGTTAGGAATTGTTACGTTTGGGGGTTAGATTTCTTACTGTTGGGAGTTAGTAATTCTTACGTTTGGGGGTTGGTTTTCTTAAGTTTGGGGGTTAGTTTTCTTACGTTTGGAGGTTAGAAAATTTTACGTTTGGAGGTTAGGAATTCATACTTTTGAAGGTTAGTTTTCTTACCTTTTGGGGTTAGTAATTCTTACATTTGTGGGTTATATTTATTACGTTTGGTTATAGGAATTCTTTCGTTTGGGGGTTAGTTTTCTTACGTTTCGAGGTTAGTAATTCTTGCGTTTGGGAGTTAGTTTTCTTACGTTTTGGGGGTTAGTAATTCTTACGTTTGAGATTTAGTTTTTTTTACGTTCGGGGGTTAGTTGTTCTTACGTTTTGGGGTTAGTTTTCTTACGTTTTGGGGGTTAGTTATTCTTACGTTAGGGGGTTGGATTTTTTACGTTTGGGGGTTAGGAATTGTTACATTTGGGTGTTAGTTTTCTTACGTTTGGGGGTTAGTAGTTCTTGCGTTTGGGGGTTAGATTTCTTACCTTTGGAGGTTAGGAATTCTTAAGTTTGGGGGTTAGATTTCTTACGTTTGGGAGTTAGCAATTCTTACGTTTGGGGGTTAGTTATTTTTACGTTTGGGGGTCAGTTTTCTTACGTTTGGAGGTTAGAAAATCTTACGTTTGGGGGTTCGAAATTCTTATTTTTTAAGGTTAGTTTTCTTACGTTTGGGGGTTAGTAATCATTACGTTTGTGGATTAGATTTCTTACGTTTGGTTATAGGAATTCTTTCGTTTGGGGGTCAGTTTTCTTACCTTTAGGGGTTAGTAGTTCTTACGTTTGATTGTTAGTTTTCTTACGTTTTGGGGTTAGTAATTCTTACGTTTGGGGGTTAGTTCTCTTACGTTTTGGTGGTTAGTTATTCTTACGTTTGGGGGTTAGTAATTCTTACGTTTTGGGGTTAGTTTTCTTATGGTTGGTTGTTAGTAATTCTTACGTTTGGGGGTTAGATTTCTTACGTTTGGGGGTTAGTAATTCTTACGTTTTGGGGTTAGTTATTCTTACGTTTTGGGGGTTAGTTATTCTTACGTTTGGGGGTTAGATTTCTTACGTTTGGGGGTTAGGAATTCTTACATTTGGGTGTTAGTTTTCTTATGTCTGGGGGTTAGTAATTCTTACGTTTGGGGGTTAGTTTTCTTATTTGGGGGTTAGTAATTCTTACGGTTGGAGGTTAGTTTTCTTTCGTTTGGTGGGTTAGGAATTCTTACATTTGGGTGTTAGTTTTCTTACGTTTGGAGGTTAGTAATTGTTTCCTTTTGGGGGTTAGATTTCTTAGTTTTGGAGGTTAGGAATTGTTACGTTTGGGGGTTAGATTTCTGACTTTTGGGAGTTAGTAATTCTTACGTTTGGGGGTTGGTTTTCTTAAGTTTGGGGGTTAGTTTTCTTACGGTTTGAGGTTAGAAAATTTTACGTTTGGAGGTTAGGAATTCTTACTTTTGAAGGTTAGTTTTCTTACCTTTTGGGGTTAGTAATTCTTACATTTGTGGGTTAGATTTATTACGTTTGGTTATAGGAATTCTTTCGTTTGGCGGTTAGTTTTCTTACGTTTCGAGGTTAGTAATTCTTGCGTTTGGGAGTTAGTTTTCTTACGTTTTGGGGGTTAGTAATTCTTACGTTTGAGATTTAGTTTTTTTTACGTTCGGGGGTTAGTTGTTCTTACGTTTGGGGGTTAGTTTTCTTACGTTTTGGGGGTTAGTTATTCTTACGTTTGGGGGTTAGGAATTGTTACATTTGGGTGTTAGTTTTCTTACGTTTGGGGGTTAGTAGTTCTTGCGTTTGGGGGTTAGATTTCTTACCTTTGGAGGTTAGGAATTCTTAAGTTTGGGGGTTAGATTTCTTACGTTTGGGAGTTAGCAATTCTTACGTTTGGGGGTTAGTTATTTTTACGTTTGGGGGTTAGTTTTCTTACGTTTGGAGGTTAGAAAATCTTACTTTTGGGGGTTACAAATTCTTATTTTTTAAGGTTAGTTTTCTTACGTTTGGGGGTTAGTAATTATTACGTCTGTGGATTAGATTTCTTACGTTTGGTTATAGGAATTCTTTCGTTTGGGGGTCAGTTTTCTTACCTTTAGGGGTTAGTAGTTCTTACGTTTGATTGTTAGTTTTCTTACGTCTTGGGGTTAGTAATTCTTACGTTTGGGGGTTAGTTTTCTTACGTTTTGGTGGTTAGTTATTCTTACGTTTGTGGGTTAGATTTCCTACGTTTGGGGGTAAGGAATTCTTAAATTGGGGTGTTAGTTTTCTTACGTTTGGGGGTTAGTAATTCTTACGTTTTGGGGTTAGTTTTCTTACGGTTGGTTGTTAGTAATTCTTACGTTTGGGGGTTAGATTTCTTACGTTTGGGGGTTAGTAATTCTTACGTTTTGGGGTTAGTTATTCTTACGTTTTGGGGGTTAGTTATTCTTACGTTTGGGGGTTAGATTTCTTACGTTTGGGGTTAGATTTCTTACGTTTGGGGGTTAGGAATTCTTACATTTGGGTGTTAGTTTTCTTATGTTTGGGGGTTAGTAATTCTTACGTTTGGGGGTTAGTTTTCTTATGTTTGGGGGTTAGTAATTCTTACGTTTGGGGGTTAGATTTCTTACGTATTGGGGTTAGTAATTTTTACGTTTGGGGGTTAGTTTTCTTACGTTTGACTAGTGAGTTGTTTATTGGTTGTAGACTATTTTTCAAAACTATACCAATTTTTTTTCCCGATTTCACCCATGATTATCGCTTGAATCAGCCCAACTCATCATTTTTGAATTTTCATAAACACTACATAATTTGGACTCAATTCACCTATCATCAATACCTTTTGCAAGCCCTTTAATTCAATATTTGATTTTCAAGGTAGCTGCCTGTAAATAGCGTGACCTTGACCTTGGAAAATTCTCATTTTCTCAAAATTGAACCATTTCGTCCCCTAATTCACCCATGTTTATCCCTTGAATCAACCCAATTCATCCTTCACCAATTTAAATGATGAATACAACTCTTTTGAGAACCAATTTGCATATACATTCCATTCCAAAGTGGCTTAAGAACATGGTGATATACTATGTAACAAGAGAAATGGAGAAAAAGAATAATCAAAAATATGAAAACGCCATAATGGATTCTTCTGCTGGTGAGAATGCATTATCGTCAATTCCAGCCGCAAAGACTGTTATTCATAATGATAAAACATATTATGTGCATCACATACATGATAATTATGGAGCTTCGAAAGATGGTTCTATTATTAATTTGGAAACGAAAGAAACAGATATTGGTACTCTTCACAAGTTTGGTCGTTATTATTTTCAAGCTGCAAAAAAATTTAAACCGGGTGAAAAAAGATATTATCAAAAAAGAAAATTTTATTATAATCGTAGATTTGTTTATGAAGCTATTTCACAACAATCACTTTCAAGTTGTGACATTATTAGGTACATTGATGGTAATATTTTGAATAATTCATTTGATAATCTTCAATTAGGAAAACGATCTGAATTTTCTGACAAAGAGACGGAATGGAATAGAAAACAATTCACTTGTCCAAATTGTCAAAAACAAATGAGAAATGGAAGTAAATCAAAACATTTGAAATCGTGTATTCCAAAAACATTGGATGCATTGGATGAATGCGATTCAGATAATTCAACAGAAGATGAAAAGCAATTAATTGACACACAGTATAATGCAATGATGAAGAAAATCAAAAATGGTGAATTTCCATACAAAACACCATTGCAAAAACATTTTTCAGATGTTGAATTTTGGTAATTTTTGACGTCCCAAGTTGCCAATGACAATTTGGGTCGTATGGCCAAAACAAAAAAAACACGAAATAGGAGTAAGATTGGTGCTCCCACGATGCAAATTCCAATCATGAATGTTGCCACCAGTCTACATTCATCTCTGCCAAACCTGGTACCGCAAAATACAGACAACACAATCCACACACAAAACAAACGCACACTGCAAAATAATATATCTTATACATATAATATGAATAAAAATAATTTATCTAATTTGACAAAAGATCAATTGATAGATTTAATAATACGTAATATTAAACAAAAACCTAAACCAGCACCTCGTTGGGGAAAACAAGAAAATAAGACTCCAATTCCATTACCAAGGAGAAATAAATATGCTCCAATTCCTTTGCCAAGGAAATCAGTAAAACAAATGATACAAGACTATGAGAATACAATTATTGCACCTCCAAAAGAATTCAGAGACAAACCAATTGCTGCTCCAAGAACAAAAAAGATTACACCATTAATGGATTTAATTATTCCTCCTCCAAAACAATTCATGAATACCCCTGTCCCAGCTCCTAGACTCAAGAAACAACCTCCAATTCCATTACCAAGAACTGAAATAAATGAAACTGCAAGAGCGTTCCAGGGTTTCACCAAATCTTATCAAGTTGGAATTAAAAATGATAAAGACCCCCTTGTTCAACTCAATACAACACGATTAGCAGTTGCACATTTTATGAAACAATTATTACCACGAATGAAAGGATTAAAATTTATTGAAACTATGACAATCTCTTTTGAACAACAAAGAGTAAATCAAATTGTCTCCAGAACTGGATATTTCAATAGTAAACCCAAAACAATTATTAATGTTGATGACTTAACACCCTTTTTGGATGTTAATGTTGAACAAATCATGGAAGATATTCACAAATGGATCAGTCAAGGCTCAGCTTGGTTAATCAAATCAATCAATGGACATTATATCAATGTAATCCAATATGAACCACTTGCTGGCAGTTCATATATTAAACTTCCAACTGAACTGCAAAATTCAAAACATGGTATTATTAATCCACAGAATAAAGACAATGAATGTTTCAGATGGTGTCATATCAGACATTTGAATCCACGAAATAACAACCCACAAAGAATAAAAAAAACTGATAAATCATTTGTTAAACAATTGAATTATGATGGCATTGAATTCCCTATTTCCATCAAACAGTATAACAAAATTGAAATCCAAAACAGTATTAACATCAATGTATTCGGTTATAAAAACAAGCAGCCTTATCCAATTTATATTTCAAAAGAACAGTTTGATGATGTCTTGAATTTGCTGCTGATTTCTGAAAATGAAAACACACATTATTGTCTTATCACAGATTTTAATAGATTCATGTTCCGTCACACAAAAAAAAACGAAAATAAGAAACACTTTTGTATGCATTGTTTGCAATGTTTCTCATCTGAAAGAGTGTTACTGAATCGCAAAGAAATATGTCTGGAAATTAATGGAAAACAAGCTGTTAAAATGCCTGAAATTGGATGCAAAATTGATTTCAAAAACTTTAAGAAACAATTGCAAGTTCCCTTTGTGATATATGCTGATTTTGAAGCTATCACTGAACCAATTCATGGTTGCCAACCATCCAACCAAAAATCATTTACTGAAGCATATCAAAAACATACTGATTGCGGTTATGGATACAAAGTTGTTTGCTGTTATGATGATAAATATACCAAACCAATACAATATTATCGAGGAGAAAAAGCTGTTTACAAATTTATGGAATCCATGCTGAATGAAGTTAAATACTGCAAAAAAGTTCTAAAAACAAAGTTTAATAAACCATTGAAAATGACTCCAGATGATGAAAATGACTTCCAAACAGCAACTTCTTACCACATCTGTGGAAATAAATACATTGAATCAGATGTAAGAGTCAGGGATCATTGTCATGTTACTGGAAAATATCGTGGGTCAGCATATGAATCATGCAATTTGAATTTTCACTTAACAGATAAAATCCCAGTTATTTTCCATAATTTGAAAGGATATGATAGCCATTTTATTATGCAAGAAATTGGATCAATCATTGAAAATAATACTTACACAGACGAAAAAGGACAAACCTAAAAGCATAAAATCAATGTTATACCACATAATATGGAGAAATATATGGCATTCATGTTGGGCAATCATTTGGCATTCATTGAAAGTCTCCAATTTATGAATCAGAGTTTGAGTAACCTAGCTAAAAACTTGCCTGAAGAAGCTTTTAAACACACGAAACAAGTGTTTAAAGATGATAAATTCAAGCTAATGAAGCAAAAAGGTGTTTATCCATATGATTATATGAATAGCTTTGAGAAATTCAATGAAACACAATTGCCAAGTCAAAACGATTTTTCCAGTCAAATGAATAATGAGCATATTACTGATGAAGAATACAATCATGCTCAAACTGTTTGGAACACATTTGAATTGAAAACAATGGGAGAATATCATGATTTGTATCTCCAATCTGATGTATTGCTGTTGGCTGATGTATTTGAAAACTTCAGGAAAACATGCTTGGAGTACTATCGATTGGATCCCTGCCATTATTTCACATCACCGGGATTGAGTTGGGATGCAATGTTGAAGATGACTGATGTTAAATTGGAACTTATTACTGATATTGATATGTACCAATTCATTGAAAAAGGAATGCGTGGTGGTATCAGTTATATCGCCAATAGATATGGAAAAGCAAACAATAAATATATGCAAAATTACAATCCAAATGAAGCCAGTAAATATCTGATGTATTTGGATGCAAATAATTTATATGGTTGGGCAATGAGTCAATATCTCCCAACAGGTAATTTCAAATGGTTAACTGAGAAACAAATAAACCGAATCAATAGGTTTAATCGCAATGCAGAAAGTAATAAAGGATACATTTTGGAAGTTGATTTGGAATATCCCAATGAATTGCATGAATTACACAATGATTATCCATGTGCAGCTGAACAAATCAAAGTGACACAAAATATGCTCTCAGATTATTGCCAAAAAATCGCAAACAAATCTGGCATTAAAACTGGACAAGTTACCAAATTGATTCCAACTCTTGCCAATAAAAACAAATATATGCTGCATTATAGAAACTCTCAATTGTATCGTGAATTGGGATTGAAATTAACCAAAATCCATAGAGTATTGTCATTCAATCGAAGTCCATGGCTAAAAAGATATATTGACTTCAATACTCATCAAAGAACTCAAGCCAAAAATGCATTCGAAAAAGACTTTTTCAAATTGATGAATAACAGTGTCTTTGGGAAAACAATGGAGAACATCAGGAAAAGAGAAGACATCAGATTAGTTACAACACCAAAACAATAGACAAAATTAGCTTCAAAACCAACATTCATTGGCAGCAAAATATTCAATAAGAATCTGGTTGCATTTCATAAAATCAAAGAATCACTGACTCTCAATAGGCCGGCATATGTTGGGATGTGTATTCTGGATTTAAGCAAGACTCTCATGTATGACTTCCATTATAACTTCATCAAAAGAAAATATTGTGCCAAAGCTAAGTTATTATTCACTGATACTGATAGCCTTACATATGAAATTGAGGCTGAAGATGTTTACAAAGATTTTTGGAAAAACAGAAAGATGTTTGATAATTCAGATTATCCATCCAATAATCCATTCTTTGATGCCACAAACAAAAAAATAATTGGCAAATTCAAAGATGAAGCTGCTGGAATCCCAATCACTGAATTTGTTGGATTGAGATCCAAAATGTACTCATACATCAAAGACAACAATAATGGTGGAAAAACAGCCAAAGGAATCAAAAAGAATGTCATCAAAAAAGTTATACAACACTCTGATTACAAAGATGTTCTTTTCAATGAGAAACAATTACATCACCAAATGAAAACAATCAGAAGTAACAAACACATTCTTGGCAGTTATGTCATTAATAAGACTTCTTTGTCATGTTTCGATGATAAACGATATTTGCACCCAAATGGCCTTGATTCATTCGCTTATGGACATTACATGGTGTAAACCAAACTTGTGACAAAAAATTATAAAAAACTTGTGTTCAAAACTTGTGTTCAAACTTTATTTTCATTATTTTCATTCATTTTTCGACTATTTTTTGTCAAAAGTTTCATTGGGCAAATGTCCATTGAAACAAATAAGAATGGTATGATGGGTGCCAGACACGTGCCAATCCCCATCGAGGATGATTCTATGCAAGTGGATTCATCTTTGTGTCAATTCTTGCATCGCTATAATTACTGCCCTTATTGCAAATATCACAAAGAAATAAATAATAACAAACAAAATATGCCATATTGTTGTCAACAACAGAATCTAAAAGATATTTCTGGACAAGTCACTTGCATTCATTGTGGACAAGTTGTCTATAAAGATTTTAAAACAGAATACATCGATTTTCATACCAATTTATATAAAATTCATAAGAAAACAGTGTATAATAGAAAATATCATTTATCACATACATTGGATAAAATAATTTTGCAATGCAAAGTCAAAATAAGTTGCTCGAATAGTTTCAAAATTCATAAAATATTTGTTGAAATTAATAAAATTTTACCACAAATCAATGGTCAAAGAAGAAGAATAATAAGTTTAAAATATCTTTTGAATAAAATATTACAATTGATGAAAATTGATTCATCAAATATTGATTTAACAAAATCCAAAAAAACTTTAAAATTATATGATTTATATTGGAATAATATCATGGGTATTATTGGTCCCAAAATCATTCACATAATCAATCAAACATAAGTGAATATCTGATATTTTTTATCATATTTGTCACCCCATTTATCGACAATCGGTGAATTATCCAAAATGAAATCATCATTTTGAGTAAGCTTGTTTGTCAACTCATCTCTATCAAAATGTCCATTTCTCATTATTTCTTTTATTTCATTCAACAAATGACCATAAGTTTGAAAAGCATATTGACATTGATACAATTTTATTTCAATATTTTTATGCTTCATATAAGCTTGAATTAATACAGAAACTGATGATATTGCCAATAATGAAGCTCCACTGGTTGCAATTGATGATGCAATACCACCAGTTGCAAACACAATGGATGAAATATTACCAGCAAACTCCCATTTGTTTAATCTTTTGTATGCACTTTTGTACATCCACATCTTTTTGTGATAAGACATGAAATAAGCTTTCAACTCATCTATCTCTTCTCTTGACAATTGATTTGAAATATGATTGAAATAAATTATTAATTTTTTCTTTTGTTTGGAATTCTTTTGCATATATTATATGATTATCTTATTGTTTATGCAATAATAGAGACCAGTTATTTGACCCAAAAACATGGCTTTTTCATCCAATGATATGTTTTTGATGCAGAAATTGTATACATATAACCTTTACCCTTTCCATATCTGTTGTAAAATTGACCATAAGCATCATGTAGTATTCCATGAGACCTGATAAATGGATGCCAACCAAATAATTTATGGAGAATAGCTGTTAAACATCCATCTCCTGGTCCAATTAATCCAATTCCATCATTAATTAACTCTTTGTAAACATCTTCCGGTATTTCATCATCATAAAATTCATCATACAAATAAGTGAAAACCAAAATGCTTTTCATCTTGGTTTCATATCTGACAAGCATTTCTGTTCCAAATCTTTTTCGATGATATGTTTCCAATTCACCCAATGAATTGTCAATGTATTCTTTCAATGTACGAAATTCTTTCATTATACAATTTGATTACAATATTTTTATTCCTCAGAATTGTCTGGTAATTGTATCCGAATATATTCAACAAAATACTTCATTGTCCAATCAGATGGATGATTGTTGAAGTAGCAATAATAGTTTTCAAATGACACATCAAAGAAGAATTCCAATTGACCAAATGATGATGACACCAAATCGGATTTCGAATGATGATATCTGTCATTTCTCCTGATATATGTGTTTGTCACAATAATTTCTTTCAATGTATTGATTCCTTCAATATCATCTTTACTCAATAATTTTATCCATTGGTAATTTGTTTTTGGTATTGTACCACTTTTTCTTCCTATTCTCATTGCAACTTGATTGTTAAGATATTCATTGACACCTTCAACCAATTCAGCTTTGAAAGCATTCAACAATTTGGTTATTTTTGCTTCAACTGCAACCATAATAGCATCCATTGGATCATCTTGTGATGCATCTTGTTTCAATTTATTTGCAAAAACTGTTATGGCTGTATCTATTTTTTCATCCACTTTTGGATATATTATTTTTTTAATTGATGAGTCCAACAACCCTTTTACATCATCATCCAATTGCACCATTGATTGCTGTATTTTTGTATTGATATATGGTTTCATCACATCTACATTGCTATTAATCAATTGTTGTGAAGAAATTGCATGATTTGAATTGACTCCATCTTTGATAACTAAATGTCTGTCTTCTGTATCCATATGACCATCATCATTAATATGTATTTCTTCTTTGTGTTGAAATTTATTTGATAAATCATATGTCACTGTAAATTCAATTTTATTTCCATCATCATCATCAAAAATATGATTTCCATTTTCATCTTCAACGAATGGCATTAAATTAATTATTTAGATAACAAGAGTTGATAATTCTAATTTGTATTGACCATTGTAAGACCTCCAAATAGAACGTCTTGTCTGAATATCAATGTGATCGATACCAGGAAAGTTTAGATTAGAATTCACATTAAGTAATTCCTACTTTCAAACCCAAATATAAACGAGTAGTGGTTCCTGAAGTGGGGATAAATTGTATGAAAGAATGGACTTCAGCTTGATTGCCTTTGATTGATATTTTTTTGATTTTTACTGGTCCTAATTTTAAATCATTACCAAAGTTATCTTTCAACGAACCACTTCTTATATTACCACCAATCAAAATACGACCTTCCAACCCAAGGACCCATTGTCTATTTGCTCCATCAGAATTTTCAACTGGATTTACCAAATTCAATATTTTTTTTATTTTGGAGATTTAAATTACCATTGTCATCTTTTTTAATATGATATCTATCGAAATAATTAGAGTATAATATTTTCAATTCAAAAGTTCCATTGACAGCAGTTCCTGCTCCAATATTGTCCAATATTGATATAGAATCAATACTTATGAATTTAATTGATTTTGGCATATTAAACGTGTTACTTCCATTGATTATGTTTCCTATTCTGTGATATGTGTCGGTATTTGATGTTTGTCCTTGCAGTTTCCCCCATAATCAATATTTGTGCATTTGAAACTGGTGTGTTGCTTGTCAAAACAACTGAATACATATTAAAATAAGTATTTCCTGAGACAGGAATATTGAAATTGTGAAAAACACCACTGGCAATAGTTCCAGTGTATTTCGTTTTGAATAAGTTGGTAAAATAACCCAAACTCATTGCTTCAGAATCATATATCGGATTCATTAAACCAGAAATAATCTTATTATTCATATCCAAATCGACTTGCATCTGCATATTTCCACTTTTATATTCAAACATTACATTGTCCAAGCCGTCATACACTCCTGGATACACACTATCTGACCAATCTTTCACCCCATAAAAAACCAGATGACATTGAACTGGAGTCGCTGAAGCTGTGCCATGCATCGTCAAATAGATGTAATCTGGAGTTTGTTTGCTGTTGTTATTGAATTGAACCAATAGCTTGCTATAATCAGTGAAATCACGTTGTACAGCTTTGTGGATGTATGCTTCAGAAGCATCACATGATAATTGAATATTGGTCATTTCTGGTGGAAAAAATTCGAACACAATTGTGTATGTCCCAATAGCAAGAGGATAAATATTGAAACCAATCCTTGACCTGTAATCATTACTTCCACTGTCTTTAATCAATGTCATATCGTAAGCTTTTTTATTCTGATGCGGGGATTGATTGAACTCAACTATGCCATTCACTGTGATATTATATTCTGAACTGCTTTCATTTATGTCGTATAAGTATTTGAATTCATTTGTTTTATGGCTGCTGACAAGATGACTTTGCTCCAATTTGTCCTCAAAATATTTTTTGCTGATTGCTGATGTTGGGTCAGTTGGAGCTCCAAGATATAACACTTGTCTTCTATTATCAGCCAGAGATTCATTGAATTGTATATTGTTTTGCATAACTCCTCCAGCTAATTTTGATAAAAAAATATGTTTAACGAAATTGAATATTTGCCACATCTTTGGCTGTAATTTGTGATAAATTAGTATCTGGAACTCTGATTGTGCCAGCAAATGTTTGTGGTGTTGTTTTGGTTAAAATAGCTGCATTTACACTTCCAAAAGATGGTATTTTACTGATTTCATTATCTACATATGCTTTAGTGGAAGCATCATTGGGATCGGAAGGATTTCCAAGAATCATTATTTTATGACCTCTCATATCTAAATCACCCCCAATAGCATTGGGTGTCAACCTGTTGAGAAAGTTATGGTCAACGTAGTATTTATTAACAGCATCATTATCATCAGTTGGTTGAGCCATATCTTTGATTTTATGATTGTCCATATCAAGGTCACTGTTTGAGACTTTTTGCAAATATTTGGTATCACAAAAACCTAAATTAACGACATCATATGTATTTTGTATATTGGCTCCAAGATTTGTGATCTGTTTGTTCCCCATAATCAGATCTCCAGTCATTGCAACACTGCCATCTTTTTGCAAATAATCTGATAAATCAGGTGATTGTATTTTTTTTATCTCATCATCGACATATTTTTTATTCGCCGCTTGATCGTTATTATTGGGTTTTAAAACATTAATATCAAAAAATGTTTTCCGTCCAGTAATATGTTGTTCTGTTGATGTAACCATTATTTCGCTTTTAGCTCGTCCACCATAACCATCAAAGTTTTGCAAATCTGGTATATGAAGATGAATGTTTTCATAAGACTGATGCTCAGTCAATAATCGAACATCATTGGAGCTACCAGCACCGCCTGGCGTGTCTTGTAGATAGATACTATTGGTATGAACACTACTAGTATTGCTGTAAATTACTGCTTTATCAGCTTGTACATTACCAGGAGCATTATCCAACAATTATATTTGGCTCTTTGTGACAACATCATTGGGACCAGCTCCTTGTTTAACATTAACAAGTTTTTTGTTTTGTATATCATAATTTCCATTTTGGGTTAATTTAAACCCTATTCCTTGAGGCCCAGCGGGTCCTTGGAGAGGAACCGTTCTGAATCCTCCTGTTCTGAAAGAAGACGATGAACTATGTTCGTTGAATATTCCCATTTATATCATTTGGTTATATTGTTCCATAAAAATTCCTGTTAATTCTCTTCATGGGCTTATCAACATATAGAAATGAAAATGGTTCTTTTGTTGCTTTTATGTATTTATCCTTGTCGACACCCAATTCACGGGATATCAGACTTCTTTCATTGCTGCTGGGAAAGTCATAGACACAGAAATGAGAGCAATTGAGTCAAATATCTTTCGGTGTTTTGTAAAACGATTGGCTCAGATAAATAACAGAGCAGTTCTTGTGTCTGCCACGAATGAAATAATCAATCAATGGCTTCTGGTTTTTTTCACAAATAAAGTCATCAAATATTACTATCTTCTGGGCATCATCATCCTTCAATTCCTCTACTGGAATTATATCATCATTGCTGCGAACAAGGACATTATACCCGACACTATTTGATATATCAGTCAATGTTTGAATCATATCCTTGTATTTTTGTTGCTCCAAATTTTTGGCATACAAATGTATTCTATCATAATACAAAAGTGGTTTCATCAGCATATGGTACAATAAATTTGTCTTTCCAGATCCTGAGTTACCACATATTAACATCCGAAAAGTGTCATTTGGCATATAACCATACAATCTTTTGAAATTAGTGTTTTTATCATGTCTGTCATAATTTGGGATTTCCATGTATATCAATACAGTAGATAAGTTGAGATAAGTTAATATAAGTTAATAATATAATGGATTTACAGAGATTAAAACAATTATCTGAAGCCAAGATTAAGGCTGGAACAATAACCAAACAAGTTAGAGATACATTGAAGGAGTACAAGCATGATAAACAAGATTTACAACAAGGTTTATCAGAAACGTTCAAACCAATTATTAAAGCTCAAGAGGAAACAAAACAAACTATTGATGAAAAACAGGACAAATTGATTGAACAATTGGAGAAAAACCAAAAAGCTATAACA
Organism: Pavona decussata; assembly: GCF_977016875.1. Classification (NCBI taxonomy): domain Eukaryota; kingdom Metazoa; phylum Cnidaria; class Anthozoa; order Scleractinia; family Agariciidae; genus Pavona; species Pavona decussata. The sequence goes on along the minus strand of NW_028145534.1, from coordinate 996,825 downwards.
TCGGGTTTGGAAGACATTGCTATGTTAACTTATCAGCCTGAAACACAACTACAATCACCAGAAGCAAAGCTACCAATTGGCTATAAACCAACAATGTCACCCGATTTTGCATCTAATTTGGATGCTGGTTTTGATGTTGATGATATCCAAAAATTGATTCAATACGATCTTGCACCTCCGAGTTCTGTTCTCCAAGCTTCTATGCAAGGGGATATTGATATCAATGATTATGATGCTAATATTGGCAAGATGTTGAAAAAACTTGGAACAAAGACGGGTCCTTTATCAAAGGGCCAAGGAAAGACCAAGAATAAAGACAAAATTGATGACATTAATAAAGATATCAACTTATTGCAAAAATACAGAGGGCGCATTAAAATAATCCCAGAAGGAATGAAAACCATCAAAAAAGGTTCTGGTTATACTTAACCAAAGAGAAATGCATACAAAATATCATCTTATGGGCAATATGGTGGACTCAAGATTGATATTCCAAAATGAATAGGACAACTTAGACTTGTGGCAACAAAAGATAAACGCAAAGTAATGGACAAAAAGGTTGATTTCGATACAATCGATTTATTGACCAAGAGATTTAATTCAAAGAAGAAATACAGCGATATTGCCAAAATGGTATTTGATGAATTGAACCAACTCAGTGAGATTCCAATCCATAAATCCAGCAAAAAATTCAAGAAATTGGGCTCTGGTGTTGTTTATTTCAATGATGCTAATGATTTGATTGACAGAATGGAATTGCTTGGTGGATCCATTTTGGCTGGTAATAATGGAGTCAAAGAGGGATTTTCACAGATAGCCCATAAATTGAATCAACTTGGCTTGATAAACAACAAACAACTCATTGATTTATTGCAATAATATATAATGTAATGATATATGCAAGAAAGAGCGATACATATTTCATCTGTTAACCGACAAAAAATAGGTCGAAGTCGGCCTGAAGACTTTATTGTCAAATTTGATCCACCATTAAAGCTTGACACAACAATGAGACATGAGCTAGCTGTGGATCGAGTGTCAATGACATATTCATGGCATAATGTCAATGCAGGATACAACAATAATACAATCAAATACAGCCCAGATAATGGTACAAATTGGAAAACAATCACATTTGTTGATGGAATGTATTCATATGATGATCTTGATGATTATATCACTCAATCAATTATTCAAAATGGAGATAAACCATCTTCTGGAAAAGGAATCAATCTATATTTTGTGCTTTCATCACATAGAGTTGTCATTGAGCTAGACAACCAATGGAAGCTTGATATTAGAAGCTCTAATTTTGGAGCACTTATTGGATTTGAACCAAAGTTAATTACCCAAACTAAACACGGGACAAAATTGCCAAATATTACCAATGATGTTGACGTTTTGAACATTAAATGTGATATAATAACGGATAGCCTCAGTGATGGACGATTCACAAATACACTGATAATGATACCCACTGACAATTTAACAAGGAGTTATCCCTTTACTTTTGAGCCAAAAAGAACATTATTCAGCCCAGTTTCCAAATCAATTATTTCAGAAATGGGGATAACAGTGACTGACGCTTTGGGTCGGCCAATTGACTTGTATGGCATTGACTGGTTCATGAGCTTGATTCTCAGGTCTAGTTTAATATAATATATCAATATATGGTACGACAAAGTGCATTTAAACCACGTTTTGACCCAGAATTGGGTCGTTATGCGATGAAACATATTCATGGTGAAGGAATTATGGATGTTTTCAGATCAGTTGGATCAAAAATTTTCGGAAAAACGGCGAAAGAATTAGCCCAAAAAGGAGCCAAAACTGCAGCTGAAAAAGCAGTCACCAAAACTGGTGAATTTGCTGGTAATAAAGCAGGTGATAAAATAATTCAATTATTGAGCAAAAAACAACCTTCCAAAACAAAATCAGTGACAATGAGCCAACCAAAAATGGAGCAGCCACTGACTGATTTTCAAATAGCTGAGAGAGTCAATCAGATGATATCCGGTGGAAAACTCAAAAGAAGGAGAAAATGAAAATAATGTAACATATCTGTATAAATAAAATCATTCAGAAATCCAAAATATATTGAGAGATATGAGGATGTCTTCTTCCAATTGGAGACACCATTGAATACTGGTAATCCAGGGAATAATAGGTCACAAAAGAAAGATGGTTATCGTTTCGTAGTCGATAACACAGGAGAAGTGACCCCTTTTGATTGGTATAATGCAAGAATATCAGTTGGTTTCAAAGTCCAAACAATGACAAATGCAAATCTTGCAGATGAAGACCATAATGGTATTGTTAATGGCTCCCACAGTCTTATACATGATTTGGACATCAGGCTAAATGGTAAACATGTGTATGGTTGTAATGATGCAAATCATTGTGTAAATATTAAGAATCTATTGGAATATAGTCCAGTATATGCTCAATCAACAGCAACAAATGAGTTTTTCTATCTGGATACAAGCCGAAACGCTGAAGAACGATCGGCTGAAGATAACTACAATAAAGGATTTGCCACCAGAAAAGCACTTTTGGGTCTATCAGTGGTTGTCAATACAGAAATACCATTGAATCGATACTCATTCTTTGAAGCATTGATGGATGAGTTATTGCCATCAACAAGATTGGAATTAAATTTGCAGATTGAATCTGATACTATTCTAATATGGCAAGCTGGGGCTGATTGTCGTTTAATTATTACCAGAATGGAGCTTATTGTGCCACGAATCACTTTCAATTCAGAGGGGCAATCACTGTATATGATTCAGTTTTTGAAGCCACATAAATGGGTTTATTTGCAAGAAAACATTGAGAGAAGTAATTCTTCAACACAAAGAAGTGGCCATTTTCAGATAACAAGTGGGATTTCAAAGCCAAGGCATGTATTTGTTTTCATTATCAATGATGCAAATCTTAATGTACAAACAGCAAATCCATTTTTGTACAATACATTTAGTGTATCAACAGATCCCAGAAGATTGCTGAATTGTCATTTATCTGTGGCTAATGGCAATGAATATTCTGATGTACATTACACTCCAGAAGCTGATTTGACTCGAGTTTACAGAGATGTCCTCAAATATGTGCAAGCAAATAATGAATACAATCAAGGGACTTTGTTGAATATCAATAACTTCAAAACACTATTTCCATTCGTGTATCTCGATTTAACAAAACAAAAAATGGATATCAAAGATGGTACCACAAAGCTGACATTTCATTATGAATTATCTGGTACAACTGCAACTGCATATTCAGTTTATGCATTGACATTATATGAACAAGAAGCTGAGCTCATTCAGAAAGATGGAAAACTATTGTTTCGATAAATATGCTAATTGATTTTATACTCTATTCTAACCATTCAAAATGATATAAATCCAACTTAATTCCATCCAAAAAAATTTTATGTAACGTTAGTTATATAAAAGATATGACAACTTATCATTCACATGGAGTAAAACTATCAATTGGGCAAAAAGATAAACTTGCTCGGACTTTGAGAAACAATTCAGCAATAACAATAAGATTATCAAATTCTGAATTAACTGGACCGGATCAGCTGATGTTAACCAAAACACAAATAAATAGGCTGAAAAAGGCAATGCAATACAAAACTGGAGCAGATATTAAAATAAGCAAAACACAGATACGAAAAGCTGTACAACAAGGAGTCAGTCTTTGGTCATTATTATTCAAAATTGGCACAAGATTGCTACCAATGGCAGCAAAAGCAGTTGGACCATTAGCTACTGGAGCACTTTCTGGGCTTGCAAATGTGGGAGTCAATAACATATTTGGTAGAGGACAAGTTGGTGGTTTCCTCATTCCTCAAAACAAAATTGATCAATTAATAAAATACAAAGACTGGCTCACTGAAGCACAAAAGAAGCAAATTGTCAATGCAATACATACTGGTGGACAGATTGTAATTAAACCAACTAAGGCACAATCAGGAGGTTTTTTGGGTACTTTACTGGCTCCAATTGGCATTCCAATGGTTTTGAATGCATTAATGGGTAAAGGGTTACAGGTGGATAGATGTAGATCCAGAAGATCGGTTCCAGTTTTTGTTCCAAACACAACCAAAAAAGATGGTGGTTTGGTCCTGCCAGTTAATTATAGACCGCCTCCATTTTTCGGTACATGGGATCAATATGGCAAAGGAAAAAAAAGAGCAAAAAAGGAAAAGGTCTATTGTTAGGCAAAAACAGTCCATTCAAGGGGATTTCATTAATAGGAGACATTCTGTGAAATTCATAAATAAACCACTCAGTAACTTTGATATCATTGATTGGGTCAAA
>NW_028145534.1:870000-985000 GCF_977016875.1 Pavona decussata | reverse complement strand
CCACCATGGCATGAACCACCATGGCATGAACCACCGTGGGATGAACCACCATGGCATGAACCACCGTGGCATGAACCACCGTGACGTGAACCACCATGGCATGAACCACCGTGGCATGAACCACCATGGCATGAACCACCGTGGCATGAACCACCTCGGCATGAACCACCATGGCATGAACCACCGTGGGATGAACCACCATGGTATGAACCACCGTGGCATGAACCACCATGGCATGAACCACCATATCGTGAACCACCGTGGGATGAACCACCATGGCATGAACCACCATGGCATGAACCACCGTGTGATGAACCACCATGGCATGGACCGCTGACCATGGCATGAACCAGCGTGACACGAACAACAATGAGCTCATGTCACGCTGGTTCATCTCATATGAGAGGAACCAGCGTGACATGAACCACCGTGGGATTAAATATCGTGACATTAATTACCGTGGGATTAAATACCGTGACATAAATTACTGTGGGATTAAATACCGTGACATGAACTAGCGTGGTATTAAATACCATTACGTGAACTAGCGTGGGATTAAGAACTACCGTGGTATACCCTACTGTGACATGAACCGTGGGACGCAAACTACTCAAACTTTGATTTCAACTTTTATTTCTCTTAGTTAACCGCTTCGCTAAGAACCCCTGTAGGTCTTGGAGTACTGTAGATAAATACTTCCCCATATTTTCATTAAGCCATCAAAATAGCCGAGTCAGTTTACTCTACATGAAATGAGCCCAACCATTTATATACTAGCCTGCGAGAGCAGATGCTTTTCTGGTTTTTGTTTCACCCTACGCGAAATCCGGAAATGCCGTCTGCTCTCGCAAGCTATTAATTCAGTTCCAATCTCAGTAAACGTTTAATTAATCATTTTAGTCATTTTATTGTAACCATTTTCTCTCATTTTAATGCATTAACCTAATACGTACCGGAATCTTTCCTCGGCCGAAAAAGTGCGACTTGTCGTTACTCTCTTCTCAGTTTATTCAGGGAAAAGGTTTAAATTAGTACGGCATGATCACTAGCCGGTAAAGTTAGATTTGTTCTCGTTTACTATGCTTTTCAAGGATAATAACCTCCCAGTTTATCTAAATGACCATGAAACTGCATGAGAAAAATGCATACAGAATTAAGAATTACATCATGACAAGTTATATGCTAATCTTGAGTCTAAAATATAGTCCTTGCTTTTCAAGCAAGGAAATAGTGGGGAGACAATTGTCAGTGTAAAAAGGAAAGACGTTAGGCCTGCGCGACTCCCACTCGCGTGTTTTTAGCCATGTTCAGTTATAGTTTTGCTATAACGAGTATGTCTTTCAGGGAAAGCCCTCTCTTGTATGAGCGGTGCCGCTCCCTGTAAATTTAAGTTTAATTTTAAATTTAATGTAAGTCTAAGGCGTAATCAAAACACAGGAGGAAAATGCTAAGCTCCCGTAACATAAACACAAACCTCACAGTTACAGAGCGGAGCGGAGCAATAACAAAAAACACAACCGTAACTAAAGCGGCATTTAGCCCTCAAATTAACGCATTGTACAGCTTTTTTAAAAAGAAGCTCCAATGCTAAAGAAAGGTTTAGAGACAAATAACCGTGGCAAGTAACACAACATCTTGCCACAAAAGCCGGGCTCGGCAATACAAAAGCTGCAAGATAATGATTATTACACGGTTCAAATCCTATCCTTACAATTACAAAGATAAAAAGAGAGGCTATGCTGTCGCAAGACACACTGAAATGAGCCATACGAAGCCTGAACCAATTGCCACAAACGGCATAAGAACGACAGTCGCTAAACTGAAACAACAAGAGGTCAAATAGATAGAGCACAAAACCCAGACATGACCTTTGAGATCAAAATACAAAACATGCGACATTTAAGCAAATGGCTTTGTTCAGTGACTATCACGCAAATCCTCCAAACCATAAACGGCATTTAATAAGAAGAAAATGAAGCGCTAAAAGAAAATTTGCAGGGAGCACCGCTCATACAAGAGAGGGCTTACCCTGAAAGACATACTCGTTATAGCAAAACTATAGCTGAACATGGCTAAAAACACGCGAGTGGGAGTCGCGCAGGCCTATGTTCTTTCCTTTTTATACTGAGCTCGCAAAACGTAGCTAAACTTTAATCTGAGCCCTCGTTTTAGTTTCGGCCTTCCATGCCAAATCACAAAACAGTCTGAATATACCACTGTCATCCGATTTACCCAATAAAATTGTCATCGTATCAAATTTTTAAAATTTCTATTAGTTGCATGAACCATTTTATAAAAGTAATAAAAAAGAATGGTGTAGCATTGCGCTATTTTCGATTGAGTGATACAGTCATTCCACAACTTTAGCTGAACGACCCGTGTGCAGCTACATAATAGTTGTTTTATTTTTTCAGTACTAGTTGCGAAAGTGAGAAGGAGAGAGCGTATTGAATACTCTGTAAGTGCACGCACTCAAAAGCTGGATGACCGCTCTGTTTAGCAACTCGTGCTGCCTCTCTACATTCATCCAACTCGCATGCACTAATGACAGCAGTGCTAGGTGTTCCATGGGTACTATGCTGGCAGTGAACAGCGAGCAAAATACCACTGAAAGTGCGCCGTACCATAAAAATTCCCTTTCTTAGATCGACGCACACGCCGGACAAATGTTTACTTGCCGTTACCGCCCCTTCCCTCTTTTTCTTGTGGACTTCCCTGATATGCCTCTGAAGTGAACGCTTGTTGGCATAAACCTTTAAACAATCAGGGCACACCTCTTTTAACCCATGTGCATCACCACTGACAGAAGGAGGAAGGCGTTCTGGCTCCTTGTTACCCAAAGGGACTTTTGCCACTTTAGAGCTGTTCGTTTTGGGGGTTTTCGAACTTCTTTCATGACGTCTCAGATGAGCTTGAAAGTCATTGCTCCTCTCGAAAAGCTGGGGGCAAAGACAGCAATGCCAGTGACTTCTTCTTGGGAAACCCTTAAATACCTTCCCAGCCGTCGTGGAACATTCTAAATGACATCTCATCATTATTTTTCCTGTAATAGAAAAACGGTGCTATATTTTAAAGTTACACCATACTTAAAAATTCTTGCTGATGATTCGTTTATCAAGATATTTTAGGTGGTCAAGCGAAAGAGGACTTATAAACTGAAGGCAAGCTTAAAGGAAGTTAGTCCTGTTCCGAGACCCCACCGAAAGCCACACTGATCAACACGACAAGCCTATCACTTGACCTCAAGGTCAAGTTGTGTCCTTGAACAAGGTGCTTTATTCAGCAAATCAAAATAGGGAAATACATTGACACTTTTGTATTCTTTTTTCTTCTTTTCTTTTTTCACTTGTTGGTGAAAGAGAAATCTCCTGGCGATTATTATTTTTTACTCATTTATAGAAAAAAAAATGTTTCATGGCTTATTCGAAATGCCATTATTATATAGGCCTGAAAAATAGCGGGAAAATTGACAATACCGGCTGACAAACATCATTGATTTCAAAATGTGCCATGACTGCATGCGGTGCATTGCTCAGTGATCCAAATGGCTAACCAGAAACCTTACCAGAAAACCTTACCATCGCTTCAGCGTGACATACTAAATTCTACATTGCATGATTTCTTTATGAAAGATAGGGAATCAGGACGCACAAGTTGTGATCCGACTCTTACCATGACAGGACACCCTGTGGTTCCAGTGCTTTTTCTTAAAAGATGCATGCCTTTGTGCCCTTTTTTGCGGATTTCACGCAAAGAAAACAATGGTACAGAGTCCCTTCACACGAGCAGTCTGCCTCTTCACATCTTTGAAACGTTTCTGGGCACTCTGCATCACCTGGCACAATGGACAAGTGCGCTATGTCCTGAACAATAAAACAGTGCGCTTTGTAAAATGGAATGAACACTTTAATAAAGTGCGCTCTAAGGTTAGTTGTTAGAAAAGTTGTCTCAGGTAGGATCGACATAACGGTTAACTTGTATGTAATGAAACAACATCTAATGCTTTCAGTACAACCTGTGTACGTGTACTGTGATGCTGTTTGTGGTAATCTGAACAATAGGGCAGCCCGTATAATTACCTAGCAAGCCGCTACTCGGTACGAGATCTGTTGATCTCCTTGCCTTTTTCAACTGGGAAAATGATGCAGTGAGAAGGGAAAAACGGCTTCCCCTTATAATATTAGACACATTTCACAAAAATGTGCCTAAATATGTTATCGGTCTGTTCCCGATCAGTAGTAACAGAAACTCCTAAGATTTCGTCTTAAAGAAAATATTTCAGTTTAATATATACAAAGGTTCATACAATTCTCTCCCTTTGTATTTAAAGACTGCAGAATCAAAAATATTACGTGAAAAAAACCGATCAAACGCCGTCAGACCGTCCCTTGATACCTAAAAAGCTGTGGATGTCATTTGTGTCCTTTGACGCAGGAGTGTATTTTGTACGTACACGTATAATAGGATGTTTTGTATTTGAGACGTAAATATTGTATCGCCTATTTATCTACATACAAAAAAGTTATAACTAGTTTATTGACCTCATTTATTCACTCACTCAATAATTTTATACCAATTGTATTAGAAGTTATTGTATGATCTTTTAGTTGATTAGTTGTTATGATTAGTTATTCTAGTAGATATCACTAAACCTTTATTGTAATTGACAAGACCAATACCTCCCTTTAGAGAGTAAGGCGTAATAAAGATGTACTGTTAGCCGTTACTGTTACTCACTCACTTACTCACCCACTCACTCACTCACCCACCCACCCACCCACTCACTAACTTACTCACTCACGCACTCACTCACTCACTCACTCACTCACTCACTCACTCACTCACTCACTCACTCACTCACTCACTCACTCACTCACTCACTCACTCACTCTACGGCCTCGATTTATTTGCAACGTCCAGTTTGATAGGGTACTGATTAGCAGGTACGTTTAACTTCCCGGCGGGGAAACTCCCATATAAAAGTGACAGGGGTGATCGTCGCACATTTTGTAGGGCAGGTAAAGGTAACAGAATTCTGTTTTGTTGGTGTGGTCGAAACAAATTTTTTGGCCCCTAAGAGATAACAAATCAGTTGACTTCCTCTCATACGTTTCGGCTCAATACCCGGCTAAAAGGGTAACACTATACCTCTGACGAAAGTAATTTCAGATTTTACCACCCTAACGGGTACCAAACCGCACATTTTTAACCTCTAAAAGCTATGACGATCATCCCCGTTACTTTTATACGGGAGTTCCCCAACCCGGAGGCTAAACTGTCTCTTTAAACAGTATGTGATCCTGAGTAGCTAATCCTGTTCTGTAAAATAAATCGTAGTGTTCACTTTTAAATTTGTGTCTGGGGATAAGATAGAATATATGCAACATTCATAGAGTAAGTAAAACCAAAAAATGTGATTTTAATCTTATCACTTGTCAGATGATGACAACAGAAGCTAATTAGGGTGTCTGGCCTTGGCGATGACCCCCAAGGTTTCTTTTACTTGAGAAGAGGGTTGAAATCCATGGAACGCAAAAATATGTTGAAATATTATTTATGTGAAGATTCTAATCCAAAACAGAACATGTTAATGCTAACGAGAAATTTAACGGAACCGTTTTAGTCAAAGCATGTTGTTAAGCCTCAGAGTGAGGCCCTCTTGAAATGGGAGACTTTTCTTAATTTTGAACAATCAGTGATTATCTTTCACGCAAGGCTTGTGAAACACACAGGGGTCACCTTGAACCGTTCAAGGTAGAACGGCATTGTTTAAATGCAGCAAAGAACTTACCGTCATCTCATGGGGCTCTGTTTAAAACAAGAGAGGATCTTTCCCTTCCGAAATCTTAGCTGAGTTCACCGCCAATTCAAGATTTGCAACGTTTGTACAAACAGACTATCAGATAAAATTCCCCACTAAACCTCACGTGAGATATGTATTTCGTAATTTTTATGTGTTATTCCCCGTGTTTAAGAACCGTAAACGTAAAGATTTATTGATAGCTTAATCCGTAAAATTAATAGGAAATTGTGGTGCCCAGTCCTCTGGTTCATGTGGCGGTGGTTTTGTGGTTCATCCTACGGTGGTTCATCCCATGGTGGTTCATGTCACGGTGGTTCATGCTGCGGTGGGTGAACGTTGCAACCTTATATGCATCAACGGCAAAACCAAAGGGACTGGGCCCTGGTAACGAAGGAACCCAAGATCGTGAAAGCGTTCGCCGCTGTCCCCTTTGTTTCAAATGCTCTTCGGCAAACTTCGGTTCAATTCGGGGTCACATGACTTTCAGAACCCTATCACAAGGTGAGACATAATTGGTGCCGCGAGTTTTGGCGTCAGATGCAGAAACAACAACATTCCAATTTATCTCACCTTCGTTTCGCGACAAGACGGTGTGCTCTCCTTGTTCAAAATGTCTAGTTCTCGTCAGTCTGAGAATACCAGGATATCTGATCAGCATGCTGTTATGCTGGAAGAAACTTTAAGAGAGAATCGAGTATTGCGGGAACAACTGGCGGAGCGCGATCAACAAAATGCCAAATTAATCAGCGAGCTGTCAAGTAAAGTCGACTCACTCTGCGAGCTTGTAGCAGAGAAGGAAGAAACCACAAAAAAGAAGAAGAAAGGCTCTGCAAATGTTACTAAAATACCAACAAGTTGCAGGGTAAGTGAATGATTCTGAAATTTAATCGCTATTTTTTTTCTGTTTATTTTTACTGGGATGAACCAACTGCTGTGATTTATTCGAAGATTGAGCGCACGTGCGTTGTCGCACACGACAAAGCAATGCTACACTGGGTGGTGTTACACAAACTGGTATAAGTGGGTGAAACAGTGCATTGCAGGGGAAATCATAATGTGTAACACAGCGCGTGAAATCTTCCAATGTCAAGTAAAACCGACAGAGCTGAACGACGTGTTCGCAACTTCGCTGGCGTGCGGCCTGGAACGTGGGCTCAGGCGCTCGGAGCCTAAAAGTGATTTGAATAGTCCATTTCCGATATATCTCAAAATTTAGGCTTGGGGGATAAGCAAAATGAATTTCATTGAGGTTCAGAGATGAATAATTAATTTATTTTGGTTTATTCCCTAAGCCTTGAAGCCAAGCTAGAATTTTAATATATTGAAAATGGTCTATTTGCAAGAGACTCAAAGTTTTGTACATGTATTTAAACTCCAAAAATATTGCAGTGAGTTAAAAAACAGGCCTAATTCTAGCATTTTCAAAGAGAAAAAAGATGCTTTCTAAAAGATCCAGGGGGTGCACACAGTTTTTCGTGACTTTCCTGGATGAGATTCACTTAAGGCTTGAGGTTGTTTCCTCAAAATAACAATTTTTTAGAAGCTGTGTACACTGCCTAGATCTTTCGCCTATGACATTTTGTTTTAAAAAGCTTGAAATTAGGCCTGTGTTTTCACTTACCACATTAGTTTTTGAAATCAAATACAAAAGTTTGAGTCCCGGGCCGCAAATTCAAGTCCTTTTTAGATTCGCCTGAGTCCACGTCTCTGGCTACATGTCAGTGACATAGTGGGACACATTATTCAGCTCTGTCAGCAAAAGTTGGTTTCACTTGAGAATACATTTTGTAGTGTAACACTGCCTTCAGTCATGCTAATCAAAAGCTTGCTTCGGCATCCGGTTTAAACTGTAGATACCTGAACCATTATATCAAATTAAAGCTTATAGAACTGGCTATCCAACTAAACCAAGAATTTTGAAATATAATGAATTGCCGAATTTTTAGTGCTGTTTTCTCGAATAAATTTTTTTCACTTAGAGGAGCCACTTCAAAGAGCTAAAACTCAAAAGGAATTTGTTCGTTCGCCTTGAAATTTGGACAGTAACTAGTTTAACATATAAACAACAAAAATGTATCTGTGAATTTATTCTTTCCAAATATTTTTTCTCCGACAGCGATTTTTGTACGATTACTCCACATTTTTTTCATCCTATTTCGAGACCTGGTTTCTGAAAATAGATAACTATATATTTTCGACTTTTAGACCAACATGGTTCATATCTACCCCCTATTTCAGAACGAAACAACTCAGAAACCATACTCTTTGATGCCACACATACAACTATAGGGGATTACCCCCTCCTTCCTAGGGGTTTTGAACTCTTTTCTACTTCTCCACTTTTTGTCCAAAAGGGCACAAACAAAAACGCCTACTTGTTTGAATCCTCGGAAGAAATAATTTCTAGCCACAATTTCAAATTCTTTTTTTTTTTTTTTTGCTGTTATAGCCACTGTCTTTTCATCACACTTGCGATCAGTTACCCTGACACAGTTACTGTATGTCAGACTTATGCGCTATCGAGGGTCGAATTTTCCTCTTTCCCCCCTCCTGAGGATGTACCACTCAATGTATTTCATACATGTAGGCAAAAAAAGTTCTTTTTCTTAACCAGGGGCCAATTTTAAAATCTTTAACCACTTACACTTGAGTCCAAGAAACATTGTTAGAAGTCTGTTGAATTTGAATTCCTTTTGACTTATTTCTTGACTTTCTTTTTGTTCTTGCATGGTGATGTTTATCAAATAATTTGGATGCTGATGCAAAAATTCAAAGCAGACCACAAGGCTTTTGGTAAACCCAGGTTCCTTTTAAGCAACAGCCTTAATGGTTTGCTGATTTTTCAGTCAATTCAAGTAGTGTCATTGCTTTCCTCCCTGCAAATATTAGTGGGATATAAGTGGTAACATTTAGAAATACATGTATGATACAATATTCTTGGGTCACAGGATTAGGCATTTCAGAAACTGAAAAATCTTAAGTTATTTGAAAATAATATAAAACAACCAGGATGGCTTTGAAAACTGTCCTTGTAAACTTCTGAGTGCCATTTCAAGGCACAGACCATAAGATATCAGTGAAGATACTCTATTCGGACAGTTTTAGTTTCATTGAATCACTTCTTAACAATACTATTTGTTTATTTTGAACCACATCTCAGACTGACTTTCGCAAGATCTACAGATGCTTACTTGAAGAGGATGCAGCTTTTCAAGGCTTCTATTTAGAAGAAAGGCAAGTAACAATATTGAACCTAAATTGCTTAAGCTCTTGTAACTGAAGGTTAGCATTATTACTCGGGCCGTAAGGCGGGCCGAGTTAAGGTTTCGGTAGCATTATCAAATTCTTTTTTCTTTTTGGGGTCGCGATGGGCCTAGAGATAAGACTTCAGGCCACAAGTTATTGTTCTCGGTATCGTTTTTTGTACTCGGCTGGTACGAGTTACGTTTTCTGTCGTGTTATCAAATTCTTTAAATTCTCGGTCGTGTTCTTTGTTTTCGGGCCGTGAGGAGTGTTTACAACATGCGAGCCAGATGTGCGCGCGAGATATGAACAAAACATGCAAGGCACGAACAACCCCAACATAGACTGCTAACCATTAAGCTAACGGGGGAGCTATTTAAGCTAACCTAAGTGCTATGTAGGCTAACTGGAGTGTTCAAGGTTCATTTATTTCACACTATTTACACAACATTAACATAGAAAGTAAAGTATTACAACAGATAATTACAAGATAAAAATAAATACAGTACAAATTATAAAAATTATAAAAATTATATTCTGACTGCAAGAAATGCAATTCTATCTGGTGGTTACTTATTGCCTCACTATATCTCTGTATCTATCTATTTGGTAGCCTGCGAGCAAGTTCTCTTGGGGGTGGGGGGCGGGAGGGGGAAAGAGGATCCACCCCCAAGAGAGCTTGCTTGTAGGCTATCTATTTGGGGGTATTGGCGATGCTGGAGGTTATCACTGTTAAAAGATTGTAGCCTTTACGCACCACACAGTCAAATATGGCCCGAGTATAAGCTGGAAACAGCTTCTTGTTATCGATGTATTCTGACACACATGCCCAAGAGACTCAATTCCATTCAATGTGACCCTAGTTTTCATGGATATCAATGAAAGAAAAGCAGTTTCTCAAAAACAAATTTTTGTAGTATGGTAAAGGACATGTTCATTGTCAATAACCCTTGAGTTTTGGATTTCTATCCACCTCTTCAGTTTCTATTTTACATGGTCAGTTGGTCCTCAACCTAGTTTTACTTAATTCTGATGAGACACTTTCCTATAATTAAAACTCTGTGATGCTCCGAAATCCAAATGTTAGTTACAACTGTCAGCCAACTTACTTTAGTGCCAAGTTTGTATAATAGTTAACTGATATTTAAGTTCAAGTTCTTCCTAAGAAAAATTTCAAGGAGCCCACAAGGCCAAAAGCTGAGAAGTTAGGAGCCCAACATGTGAAAAAAAAAATAGGTGTCCAGAACATTTTCTTGGACAACCGGGCTCCTGTTCGGCACCAGCCTTGAAGTTGTCTAAAATTTACATGTTAATAAAAATATAAAATTAGTATGATATATTTTTTTTTTGTCATGGCCATGACACAGGCCACACTACACATAACTCTCAGTCTCCAGTGATTTTCAAGAGGTAATTGCTGGCTGAGTTGTGGTAAGCCAAATTCAGCTGGCAGTTTTATTAGTCTGAAATTGTGCTCACTTGGTTGGGTTTTTGTGGGAGGCTTTTAGAAGTGGGAGATCTATTCACCATTGACAAGCTGGCAAGGAAAATTGGTGACAGAAAAGAGAATTCATCCCGTCTTTTGGGATGGAAATAAAAAACATACAGAGGTTCAGACATTTTTCTTGCTTCTTTATTGGCAGCTGAGCTTCCAACTGAGACTCTTGTGAGAACCCAACTTGAGCTTGATTGTACACAACACCTTGAAAATTGTTGGGATGCTTAAGTTAATTTTTTTTTTCAGTACCGGATCTACAAGGAACAAGGCAGCCTTTGCTGTTGTAGCTGAGGCTGTGATCGATGACCACGGTGGACAGAATCAATGCCCTTGGTCTCCTGCACAGCTAAGAGGTACATTTTCTTTACTCTGTACTCAACATACAGTAGTTTGTACAGCATATATTAATTCTAGTTATTTTTAGTTTGTTTTTATAGAGAAGACATGCCTTTTCTCTCAATAGATATCATAGTAATTATCTACATGGCCGTACTTTTCTTTTTCATAGCTGCATTCTTGACTTATTTTCGAAGTCTTAAAGACACGCTGAAGAGGAAACGGAGATCCGGAGTGGTTGACCACAACACTGTCTGCAGAAGGCAGGGAAGAGAGAGGGAGGTAGGAGAACTGTTTTTTTTAAGTTAAGAATTTCTTATTCATGTGTGATGTTTCTTACCATTGCTTGTTTTTAAGCAAAAATATAACCTGCAAAGGATTAACTTTAGTTCTCAGTCCTGTGAACATTGTTGCTGCATGACTAATAAGATTTTGGTGATAAAAAGGCGCAAACATTATTTTGAAAACAAACTTGTTTTTTATTGATCTACCAAGTAAAAGGTACATGTAATGAGATAATTACATGTAGATGGTCAGTCCATTTTGTTAGCCTCCCATGCGTCCCATTGCATCATTCCTTGGAGCTCAACAGTGTATGACAAGTGTAATAAACAACTGTATGAGGCAAGGCTACCTTGACTTGAAAACATTTGGAGTGGACCAATCCTTTTTATTTATCACTTGCAGAAAATCTCTCGGCGATGTTCGGCTGTGGATGCCCAGGACTGGGATGAGAAGAAGAAGGAGAGGTGCAAAAAGTTCATTGTGCCAGAATACACTAGCTCAGATGAGGGCGAGATTTCAGAAGATGAGAATGGTTGTGACGTTAAGCGCTTTGCAGTCAAGAGACTCTCATGGGAGTCAGAACGGCTAAGGGAACTGAAGGACCTCCTTGACCTTAGCTACAAGAAGTCTTTGCCTCCACATGTGAGGCATTTTCAAACCGAAAGGGTGGTGGGCGAAAGGTCATCTTCAAAGCGTCCTCCTGCAGATGCCCCAAAGTGGACATTGAAAAATGAGTCACCAACCCCCTTGGCCACTAGCACACCTTTGCGGGAAAGCCGTCACTGAGTAAGAACTGAAAAAGGGACCAATAAAAATTGCACATGTACTCATAAGTCGAGGCAGTAACTTCACTCCTTAAAGATAACCAGACAATTCGACTGCCCTGTATAGACCTTTGCTTTTCAAAGATAATTTGCCCAAGACTAGAGATTGCTTGACACTACTCAACCATTTTTAAATTCAGTCATGAAAGTGTTACAAGTGATAGGTAACTCATTTACGCAAGACTTGCTCATCTACGTGCAATTAACATTGGTCCTTTTCAAAGTTTCAGTTAGGCCAAGCGCACAAGATAACTGTGGTTCCAAATACTGTAGTTAAAACGGAGAGCTTAGAGGGGCTGGTTTTTTTTTAACCTTTGTAGTGCTTTTATTCGTGGTAATGCCATAATCAAAGAAGCCTAGTATCTGAACTTGTAATATTTAAAAAAAAAAACAAAAAACAAAAACAGCAAAAGTCCAGAGAGACGTCCTCAGAGGACCTGAAAAAAATTCCTGTAAGGTCACCATTTTATGTACTTAAAAGATTGATTGTATAGGAGAAAGGAAAGTGAATTTTGTTTGTTTTTTCATCCAATTGGCCGTGTTGTAACATGAACTAAATTCAGCCTTAGTTTTCTTATACACTATTGCCAGTTAATCAGTTAACCCTGTAGGCCCTGTTTATTTAGATAGGATACGAAGATCATTATATAGAAAGATTTTTAACAGTTAGCAGGAATGGTAGTTCTTGTTATTTTGGCTACCTGTTTCTCTATTTCCTTTTATTCATACAAGCATTGCACGCGTCGGTCATCTTTTTAGACTATAATTATTTGTATTTACAGTATGGTTTTTCCCGAATGTAAGTATGCTAGCGCTTTGATTTGATTGCAAACCTTTGATAGAAAAACAGTGTGGAAAGAAGGCTATGAGCAAAAATTTTATTTTGGCAATTTGTTGTTTCCCACAATGCTGGGAATTTTAAATATTTATAATTAAACAATTTCACAAAATATCAATGTACACGAGCTCATAGCCACCTACTTGCTTTCAATTTCTCGAAGAAGTTTTTAATTTAATATTTGGGGTTAAGGGGGTGTGTGACTCAATTCTCAACAAACTGGTAGTGAATATAATAAAGTAATGTAACATTGTTTCCGTTCAATTTAATTTGTAATGTTGTTTCAGTGAAAGAAGTCATGAGTCGTTTATTACAAAAGTTGTATGCAATATTGAAGATAAAGTATTTTTTTAGAGGAAATAATTTGTTTTTAAGAATTTCCGCATTGTTTGTAACGTTAGTTCAAAAGGTTAACTTTTGAAATAAAATTCACTTGAACTGTTGACGCAGTGTCAGTGTTACTCCTAAGCTGGCCATCGTGAGCTTTACCTTTTGAGAGTGCAAATGTCGTCAGCAGAGGGCCATCCTCTGAAAACTGCCAAACCCGGATCGTAATTATGATTCCCATTTTTAGGAGCGCACAGAAATTAAAGTCCCTTACGAACAACAAAACATCTGCATGTATATTGTGGCTTGAAAATGTGAAAATTGCCTAAACAGTATTTAAGATTGCGCAAATATCTCATTGGTGGGTCGTCGAAAAGCAGAGTAAACATCACATTTACGAGTTTTTACAGTATCCGCAACAGATACATTAATGACTTTACGGAATTTTACAATATCCGTAAAAAATGCTTTTGTGGTCCTCGAGGAGTTTTTACACTATCTGTAAAGGACGCCTCAAACGTCTTTACGAAATTTTACGTTGTCGTTAAAGAAAGTGTTTAGTCGTTACGAGTATTTACCGATTCCGTAAAGACTACGTTGAGTGCCTTTACGAGTTTTTCCAGATTCCGTAAAGAATATGTTGAGGGTCATTACGAGTTTTTACGTTGTCCGTAAAGATAGCGTTTGTAGTCTTTACGAGTATTTACCGATTCCGTAAAGAATACGTTGAGGATCTTTACGAGTTTTTACAACAAGCGTAAAGATTACGATTAAAGGCTCTCTAAAGGGTCTTTACGCACCACCGTTTATACTACGTAAAGTGCTTGTTTACGCAAATGTAAAGAAGTTCGTAAAGACGCGTAAATAGGATCTCTTCGCGTTCTTTACGGCATCATTACGAATGCGTAAATTTGGGATTTCATGCAGTTAATAGTGCATGCAATGCGCAGCAAACAGTGGATGTTGGGGAAAATGTCTGCACCATTTTCAAAAGATATATTTATTAGCTGAGTTGGTTCATTTTTTTTTTAACCACGCGTTTTTATACCTTTTTATGTTCAGTTTAGGGGGTTCGACCGAAACACCCGAACCACCCCTAGATCCGCCCTAGCTTTGCGTTGTCTCCACTCTCCGCATAGTCATAAACCGCGTAAAAAAAATACCTTTATATCAGTAGGTATTGTCCTTCTGCTGTTGGTCCGGGTGGCGAACAGCAAGTGTCGACGCTCGCAGACCTAAAAGTAAACGTCAAATTTACTCAATTTAACAAAACGAAAGTTATTCAAACTAGCCAAACTTGAACAATATCAGTTATTTTTCGTAGAAATGTTGACTTTAAACCGATAGTGCGATCAAAGTCAAACATTTGTTTTTACGTACCAAGCAAACAGTTATTTAAGCGGTTTTACACCGTGAATAAGAAAGAATATAAAGTTTACACTCCGGAAAATTATAAAAGGCGTCGTTTTATCAGCTGAGCTATATAAGCTAGAAGAAGGCGAGAGTATTAGAAAAGTTGGACGCTTGTTACTTCACTTTTTGAACTAAGCAGCCACATATCATCGAGCAGAATAAGTTAGTTTAGGGGTGTTGTGTCAATATGTCGTGTATTGAATTTGAGGGGCGTTTTGACCTATTACCAGTCCCCGGCCGGCCTATACTAGCGCGGACCTGACTAGTGCGGGATTCAAAAAAAGGCAAGAAGCCTGAATTTTTTCCCTTTTCCTTCCCTTCCCCCCCCCCCCCCCCCCTCACCACCCCCCAGAATAAAATCCCCCAAAACTTCATTATTTTTCACATAAAACCCTAAACTGAAAAGATCTTTTCCGACCCTTTACCCCACTTGGGAGGCTACTCCAATCGCTAATTTCGAACCCAAGAAAGGTCTTACCACCTCAAGGCTGCCATTGATCAGTACCTGAGTGTCTCCCCTCCCCTTCCCCAGCTGGGTGTCCGATAAATCCATATGTTGGATCACTTCGAACAACCCTATTTTGAAGCTGCTGGAGTTATTTAGGTTGACCTTTGGCTACATAGTCCTAAACAAACTAGAAATCTAGATTAATAAAAACGATCAAATCAATGCTTCACACATAGTTAGCCTTTCCATTTGTGCCGTCTGATTGTGATTGGGCTTGATTGGACCGTCTGATTGCGGCGGGTCTGCCACAGGAATCCCGCGTAAAAAGATACTCGACGCGACCAAAACCCCATCTCGTACCCAGAGTCCTCAGGCTCTTTGGCCAGCGGTTGGTAACCGGGAGAGACTCTGGGGAACTAGAATTTATTACTGCAGGATTTCTGCGGCAAAACAATGCAAGCCGTTTCCATGGACTATAAGAAAACTGCAGTTTGATAAAATAAGTTTGATTTCTCTCAAATAAAGTCAAATTAAACTCACAGAGAAATAATGTGGTCTTTTCTCGTCATTTCTGCCAATACATGATTTCCTAAACAAACAGTTCTAATCTTTCAGTCTTCACAAAAGTATTTCCAATCGGTCTTGGTAACCAAGCGTTTATTTCGAAGCCAAGGCGCGGCGGCTAAAGCGCTTGATGAGCCGCTTGACTCGCGCGCCAAGCGCCCTCGCCTCATGATTCGAAGCGGATGCTCGGTTACTAAGACAACACTGGCGGTATGGTTCTGAATGAAACAAGAAATTCATGGGGAGATCAGAAACGGCCAGAAAAGACAAAAGACTACTTCAGTCTAAGTAATTCAACTTTATGTGAGATAAATATAATCTTTATTTAGTCGAAACCCAATTGTCCTATAGCTTATGCCGTTACAGGGCAGCCAATCAAAAAAAATTAAAGTCTTACGAATTCTCCAGAGTCTCTCCTGGCGACCAACCGCTGGCCATGGGTACGAGATTGACCAAAACCTTGACGCGGTCTGCCCAGGGCATCCCGAGTAATTAAGCTGGGTGCCCGGAGGGGGGAGGGGGTACTCCCCTATATGGCCTATACGGGGAAGTGCCGCTGGATAGGGTATATCATTTCAAACGGGTCTGTCCTAATCAGTCTGGACCCGTCCTAGAGACGGCATGGCTGCAAGGCTGTCGTCGAGTATTTAGCAATTCGAGAACGGAAACGTTTATCTGTATCTATTCAGCAGGTCATCAGTGAACATCGAAGAAGCAGTTATTTCAGTGAAGCCGAAAAGAATTAAGAAGTTCCCACCAGTTTAAGGAGTCTTTGAAATACAAAGTGATAGCCATTGTTGTCGAGTGGAGCGATTCAAGTCTGGAAATTTTAAAAGAGAAAACAGAGGAAGTCTCGTTTTCCGTGGATCATGGACACATAACATGTCATAATCCAGATAATCTATCTTGGCCGGCCGAATTCAAGAGCAGATGTTGAAATTTCCTCCTGTGAGGGCGACAATGAACTCATCGTCTATTTTTCAAGTTTGGCTGATTAGATCTCCTGTGAGATCCAACGTACAAGCAAGCAGGATCTTCGTTCACGGCTTTTGCAGTTTTTAAAATTTTCACTCCCCGGGGGTACTTGAACCTTGTTTGGGTATGAGGGGTGCCTCTGGCGGTTTGACCCTGTTTAGGTAAAAAATCTGTGTAGGAAAACGTACCCCATTTTAAGACCGCAATTAGATGCTGAAAACAACTGCGCTAATATCTAGTCGTGAAAATACAATACAAAATTTAATGACACTCCCTGAAAAGGGCATTTCAGTGACAAAGATTAATAATTAATGATAAGTGAAAATAATAATTAATAATCTAGTAAATTTGGAACCCTGTGTTATAATTGCGTCAAGTCCGAGCAACAACCGTGGACGATATAGCCTCCCACGCAGACGTTCTTAGGGGTTCGTCACGCGTTCCTGCCCCACGAAGTTCGTGGGGCAGGAACGCGTGACGAGCCCCTAAGAACGTCTGCGTGGGAGGCTATGGACGATAATCCTGCTGGTATACGTTGGATCAATTGTTGATCTGATCGGCTTAAGAAATACAAATGATAAAAGAAGCAGAGACCGATACAACGTAGAATTACGGTTCGGCTGGCCAGACCAGCCTTCTTCAGGTATAATGAAATTCTACATTAGGACACGCTTAGCTGACAAATATTTGCGCAATAGCGGAACTACGTTAAACTAAATTGATTGACAGTATAAAATATGAAGCAAATGAAATAATAATAACAAAGAATAAAAAATAATAAAAGGAAAAAAGCTAGTACATTTCTTCGCGAATATTAAGGCCATGTGGAGAAAGTGTTCTGCCTTTTGAGATTAAAAAGGCTTCCCTGGCCTTACGTATTGAGTCTCGGTTAGAGTAGACTTTTTCTATGGGGATTAATTGCATGTCGTTAGCGGTGTGGTTAGGAGCGGTGAGGAAGTGTTCTGCGGCTGTGGTGGGTTTAGATTTAGTGTTAGGGTTATCTATGGTGCGGGGGTGTTCATTTACTACACCTTCTTTTCCACTGGTGAAACGCGCCCTATCAAATCAAACCTGACCTGTGAAACTAAAAATATAATCTACATGATCCAATGTAACCGCTGTAATTTACAATACATAGGACTGAGACTAAACGACGCTTAAAAGACCGCTTTAATGAACCACCTATAACCACACCGCTAACGACATGCAATTAATCTCGACAGCCAGAAATACGTCTGCGTTCGCAGGCTAACGTTGTATCGGTCTCTGCTTCTTTTATCAGTTACCATCAATTTGAAATAATACACCCTTTTGCGCGTTAATTTTTGGAAGTACAGTAAATTTTCCTTAAATTCGCGTTAATCTTAATCGCGTTAAATTTCAAACTGACCTTCAGCGTTAATTTCCTATTAAAGGGCCGAGTGCGTTTGCTTGTGGTATATAGATCAAGGTCGTGCCGTGACGAAAATGCCAACATATCACTTTTTATCTTTCATCAGCAGTTCAGGCCTCATTTTTTTTTCAGGCTTTCTTTTCGCAACTACTTAAGTTGCGTAGTAACTGCGAGGATCTTTCTTCTATTTGATCTTTCATACGCAGTTCAAAATATATGTTTCAAATATTTACATTTATTTATTCATCCTTTACGGGTATATTGCGAACTCACCATATGATCAGCTCCCAGTTGGCTTGATAGCTCAGTTGGTAGAGCACTACACCGCCATTGCAGAGGTCATGGGTTCAAATTTCGTTCAAGCCTGATTTTTTTCAGGCTGTCTTTTCGCAACCACTTAAGTTGCGTAGTAACTGCGAGGATTTTTCTTCTATTTGATCTTTGATCCGCAGTTCAAAATATTTGTTTCATATATTTACATTTGTTTATTCATGCTTCATGGGAAAATAACGAACTCACAAAATGACCAGCTCCTAGTTGGCTTGAGCAGAACACTGCACCAGCATCGCACAGGTCATGGGTTCGAATCCCGTTCAAGCCTGAATTTTTTTAAGGCTTTCTTTTCGAAACTGCTTAAGTTGCGTAGTAACTGCGAGAAGTTTTCTTCTATTTGATCTTTGATCCGCTGTTCATAATATTTGTTTCATATATTTACATTTATTTATTCATGCTTCATGGGTATATTACGAACTCACAAAATGACCCGCTCTCACTTTGCTTGAGTAGAGCATCGCAGAGGTCATGGGTTCGAATTAATCCCGTTCAAACCTGAATTTTTTTCAATCTTTCTTTTCGAAACTGCTTAAGTTGCGTAGTAACTGCGAGGATCTTTCTTCTATTTGATATTTTATCCGCAGCTCAAAATACTTGTTTCGTATATTTACATTTATTTGTTCATGCTTCATGGGTATATACGAACTCGCAAAATGACCAGCTCCCAGTTGGCTTGAGTAGAGCACTGCACCAGCATCGCACAGGTCATGGGTTCGAATTAATCCCATTCAAGCCTGAATTTTTTTTTTTTTTTTTTTGGCTTTCTTTTTGCAACTGCTTAAGTTGCGTAGTAACTGCGAGGTTTTTTTTTTATTTGATCTTTGATCCGCTTTTCAAAATATTTGTTTCATATATTTACATTTATTTATTCTTGCTTCATGGGTATCAGCTACGAACTCACAAAATGATCAGCTCCCAGTTGGCTTGAGTAGAGCACTGCACCAGCATCGTAGAGGTCCCCCTTCAAGCCTGAATTTTTTTCAGGCTTTTTTTTTTCCCAGCTGCTTGATTATAAGTTGCGTAGTAACTGACAGGACTTTTCTACAGAATAAGGAGAGTAAACTGAGAGTGTCACCGATGTGTAATTCTTTATTTTTTTTATTTTTTTTTTGTACTTAGAACTTTGTACTAGAGACATGAAAAATTGTGTAATAGTAAAAGCACAATCCATGAGTATAATAACAGTGAAGGATAACGCAATGCACCACACCACACCTAGCATGTCATTCGTTTGTTTCTTAACACCTTTATTTTATTTATTATTTATTTTTTATTATTTTTTTTTGGGGGGGTTTTTATCGTGGTGGGGTTGTCGACCTTGTTGCGATTAGGTTGGATAAGTATGCACTGCCTTGGAACAGTTTGTAGCTTCTGAGCGGTTCTCGTTCAAGTGGATGACGTCAGTAATATCTATTTTTTAAAACAAATGTTTATGTTTTGACAGGCCTATTGTGTTAATGTACATTCAAATTGCGGCTGCACCAATCGCAGAGCGACATAAATAAGCTGTGAGTCTTCCAAGCTTTAGCTCGTTGCACCTTGCGAAACATGCGCTCAACACTGGCGTCCTCCAAAATTCTCTATTTTTCTCTCTTTTTAGCCGTTGTTGCGGCTGCTTCGCCAATGCTTCTAAAACTGCACTTTTCTGACTCAGTCTGGAGTGAAGCGTCGGGGCTGCTGGCGACGAAGATGCAAATTATAAATCCCTGGTTGATGGTAGCGGGAACTGTGCTCTTCGGTTACCTCTCACTGAAACTTTGGAAGTTGTTCTTTGTGCCGTTAGAAATGCAACGAAAGCTCCATGAAATTGGCTATATGTCAGAGGCAAAACGATCATTAAGGGACATAGCAAACGAAATTCGAAAGCGGAGACAATGCGGCGATGTACCACCTGTTTATCCCAATGGCTGGTTTCATGTGCTCGCATCTCGCGAACTTGCGGTTGAGGAAGTGAAATATGTTTCCATACTAGGCGAGCAGCTCGCAGTATTTAGAGGTTCTGACGGCGTGGTGCATATTGTGAACGCTTACTGTCCTCATCTGGGGGCTAATCTTGGAGTTGGAGGCAAAGTTATAGGAAACTGTTTGCAATGTCCATTCCATGGTTGGAAATTCCGAGGAGAAGACGGCAAGTGTGTAGAAATTCCCTACAGCAAGAACGTGCCTGATTTTGCAAAACTTAAATCTTGGCCGTGTTTAGAGAGGAACTGTACTATTTATTTGTGGTACCACGCAGAAGGGGTCGAACCTACGTGGACTCCAGATCACATTGAAGAGATCAAGAATGGACTGTGGACATACCGAGGCTATACACAACATGAAATTAATGCACATATTGAGGTAACCTATTTGTGATTAAGAGGTTAAAATTAACCCTTTCTTTTCATTTATAGCTTATTTTAAGTTCAGGCACTATTTGATTACGTTAACAGTAATACTCGCGCGAGGAGTAAAATTCCGCATTCTTGAAACTCTACCTGCTGTCGAGTTAACTTACGCCGTTATATTGCCACATTGAGACCCTGGTTATGGTCACGTACCGTCACGAGAGAGTGCTAATCTTCATAAGAAAATTTTACTCTTAATTTTCTTTGGTTAAGCATCTTTAATTTTTTTATCAGTTTATAATAAATCTGCGGGAGTGTTTTTTTTTTCTATCATTCCAAAGATCAATTGAATGTTTGGAGTTGTGGGGTGTGTTTTGTAATTGTAATACGTGCGTGTTTACATGTGATGCATATACAATTTTCGTAAAGTGTTCTAAAGCAAACCATTTTTGTTCGAAATATGCCGTAATGACAGTCATTGTTCATGCTACATGAATAAAATTTTTAATCTGGTTAACAAAATGTAACAAAACTGATGCGTGTATTTTTAAACAAGGATCGACAGAAACGAAAGTAAAGAAATCGGCCACGCTGACTTGACAAAGGCTATTTGACCTGTTTTCCGTTTACCATCATTTCCATAGCGACAGTTTACAATTATCCAAAGGTCACCTTTGGGAACAATATTATTTAATAGCAATGGTGTGATCTTTCACTGAAAACTAAATTAATGGCTCACAATATTTTATTTGTGCCTGTCCCGAGGGAAATCCCGATATTTTCCCGCTGGAATGATCAGCGGTAAACCGCGGGGAAAACAGGAACAAGTTATTCAAACATTCAGCAAAGCAGCCGGTTGTTTTTGAACAAGTTGAATAACTAAACAGCAAAGGTCAACAAAAACGTATACAAAAGAGAAACATTTGCAAAGTGTCCATGCCACCTACAGATAAGAGTAATTGAACTATTTCCTTTTCAGATCTATTTAAGCTTTTTCAGTTTGTTTAGTATCATATAAAGTTAAGCCTAATATGACCAATCCATTATAATTGTTATTAATAAGTACTTTCCTGCAGTATTTAGAATTCAAATAGAAGAAAGATCCTTGCAGTTACTACGCAACTTAAGTAGTTGCGAAAAGAAAGCCTGAAAAAAATTCAGGCTTAAATGAGATTTGAACCCATGACCTCTGCTATGCCAGTGCAGTGCTCTACCAACTGAGCTATCAAGCCAACTGGGAGCTGGTCATATTGTGAGTTTGTAATATACCCGTGAAGGATGAATAAATAAATGTAAATATATGAACATATATTTTGAACTGCGGATGAAGATCAAATAGAGGAAAGATCCTCACAGTTTCTAGGAAACTTAAGCAGTTGCAAAAAGAAGCCTGAAAAAAAATTCAGGCTTGAACAGGATTCGAACCCATGACCTCTGCGATGCTGGTGCAGTGCTCTACCAACTGAGCTATCAAGCCAATGATACAACTCACAATATGACCATGCAGCTCCCAGTTGTCTTGATAGCTCAGTTGGTAGAGCACTGCACTGGCATCGCAGAGGTCATGGGTTTGAATCCGGTTCAAGCCTGAATTTTTTTCAGGCTAATTCATTTCGCATTACTGCCTATGTTGCTTAAGTTGGGTAGTAACTGTGAGGATCTTTCTTCTATTTGAACTTTCATCTGCAGTTCAAAATATATTTTTCACATATTTACATATATTTATTCATCCTTCACGAGTATATCATCACGAACTCACAATATGACCAGCTCCCAGTTGGCTTGATAGCTCAGTTGGTAGAGCACTGCACCGGCATCGCAGAGGTCAATGGGTTCAAATACTGTTCAAGCCTTAATTTTTTTAGGCTTTCATGTCGCATTACTGCCTAATATGTTGCATAGCAACTGCAAGGATCTTTCTTCTATTTGATCTTTCATCCCCAGTTCAAAATACATGTTTCATATATTTACATTAGTTTAAGTATTTACAAACTTGTTTCCATAAGGATAAAACTTTAATATATTTTTTTTATGTTATTATGCCTGTATTATAATTTTTGTTAAAATATTATCGATATCACAAGTGCCAAAACCACGTGTTACGTACAGTCCAAGATCGTTCCTTACTGAAACATTAGTTTTCAAATAACTGTTTTTTATGCAAAAAGTATCCTTACATTTTAGACATTTTACTGGTTCCTACATTAATAAAATTATAGCCTTACAACGTTTTATTCTTATTTATCTGAACCAATCAAGGAAATTCCCGAGAATGGTTCCGATATAAACCACCTTGATCACCTTCATGGGCCGCCGATATTGACAGGGGCTGATCTGAGGTA
Organism: Pavona decussata; assembly: GCF_977016875.1. NCBI lineage: Eukaryota > Metazoa > Cnidaria > Anthozoa > Scleractinia > Agariciidae > Pavona > Pavona decussata. Next base: position 962,051 of record NW_028145534.1, on the reverse strand, counting down.
CAACGTTTCAGACTGGTGCCATGTTGCAAAACATGGATGGGATGCTGAGTGGAACCCACTGGAAGATGAAGACAAACATGTAGGCATCTTGAAGCTGACGCACACCTTGTTTCTGTTTGGACACAAAGTACCATATACAGACTTCCATGTAACAGCCAGGCAGGTTTGTATTAAGGTTCATGACATTTCCAGCGTGAGATTGTGACATTGAATGATAAATTTAATTGATTTCTTACAATTTTGCATGAGAGCCTAATAAGTTCATTTTATAAGTCAGCCTTTTTATTGACAAGAACATTTAGTTTGGGAATTTAAGGCAAAATTTTAAGAACAAATGAAGGGCAAAACAAAGGCTGAGATCTAGTTAATGAAGTTTCCATACATTGCAATCATGTTATGATAAAGATAAAAAATTTTGACATGCCAATCGTAATCGGCTATATGTTCTGACATTTTGAGGTTTACTGACTGGCAATTTTTAAAATAAAGTTTGAGTTTTCTGGGCAAATTCGAGCCAAGGGAAAATAAAATATTCTATAATAAGTTCTAAAATTAATTAAGAAGGTAGTTGGTGTTATCCAAGTTTGAGTTATCTGATAGTAAATTCCAAAAAATAAGGGCAAATACAGGGGAAATTGGATTTTGTTATAGTAAGTGGAAGTTCAAGTTTAACCAAATTTGAGTTAGCTGGGTTCTATTGTATATCACATGTCTCTCTCCTGGAAAGAAATTCAAAATTAATCAAGGTAAATGCACAAACAGGTTCAGCAATAATTGATGCTGAAAATGTTGTTAAATTATATTCAGCACAAGGTTTATGTTATAAAAAGGTGATTATAAATGTTGTTCACGATGTGAAAGGGTTGCTCACAAAGTAAAAAGTTTCCTAAACTTTGAAAAGTTCTCAATAAGTGACTTGCGCACAGCTGTACCTAAATGTATCCCCCGCCGCCCCACCACCAAAATGAAAAAAAAAATAATGGAATTGTATTAGCTGGTAAATCAAACACTCAGGAAGAGTGTTTCATCCAAGTCCCAAAAACCAAGAAGAATTCGATTGAAATACTATGCACAGCCAATTGTTTTTTTAAAACCCTAAGTAAATCTTGGAGAGATTCAAAGTAAAAGTTCACTAAAGTTTATTTTATTTGAATAGAAGAAAAGGTTCTCGCAGTTATATACGCAGCCAGACTGTTGTCAAAACCTGTAAAAATTCTGGCTTGAACGGGATTTGAACCCATGACCTCTGCGATGCTGGTGCAGTGCTTTACCAACTGAGCTATCAAGCCAACTGGGAGCTGGTCATGTTCTGAGTTCATAATATACCCGTGAAGAATAATTGAATATGAATATATATATATGTAAGGTTAAGGTTTTTCGCCACAGTCTGGTTGCGTATATAAATGCGAGAACCTTTTCTTCTCTTTAATCTTTCATCTGCAGTGCATAGACATGTTACACATGTTACACATATATTTATGATATTTATTCAATAAGATCACATTTCCAAACTTCCTTCACAATTATAGTGGTGGTTTCCTTTGCTTTCTCGTCATGAATTATTAATAAGTTTGAGAATGTTCATTCATCCACCTTAACATTTGCATAAACCATCCCCACATTAGGCTCGATTTCCGCCGCTCCCTTTGGTCCGGCTTTCCACTAGAGGTTATTGAAAATTCCAAAGGGGTGGGGGGGGGGGGGGGGGAATCTTTAGAGCCTTAGTTTTAAAGGAAAGTATTAGCCAAGCTCAATTTGGAATTTTCAGTCGAGGGATGGGTGGGGGTTGATACACCTGTAGACAAGAAACTCTCTGGACTCAGAAGGCCGGTATGGATTTTTCTGGAATTATAGGTCACACTGCCATCTTTATGTAAAATAATTTTATTGTTTCATTTTAGACTGGCCCTGGTCTTGTTTTTATGAAGTTTAAAAGTGCCTTGGGCGATGGGATTTTCCTTCATTCCCTAACACCAAAAGAACCTCTGCTTCAAACAATGCGTCACCATGTGTATGCATCCTGGACTGTCCCAACAGTTGTGGCCAAGCTTCTCCTTTATTCAGAAGCTATACAGGTATGTGGTGCCAAACTTGTGAGCTGTTCTAGTGCATTTTGGTCGAACAGAAGTACAGGGAAAGGGAAAACTTTACTTCAACTGATTACTGAGCCACCTAGTAAATAATATTAAATTATTAACCTAAAGAAAAAGGTATCTTTTAATTAAAAATTTTAAATTTCACTGTAAGTACTAGTGATAATTTGCTAAATTTGCCTGCATCGCAGATTTTTCAAATTTGTCACGTGCTGTGATTTAATTTTTTAAAAAAAATACTGTCTCCTCTTTTTCTTTTAGTTAAACTGCATTGGAAATCAACTTTGATGATGTTTTACCATCTGTAAACAGATAACAATTGTCAATTTTTTGGTTCTGTTTTCTTGAAAATGTAGTCAGATGAGAGGTCACATGTTATCAGTACATAACTGTTGTTTAATTTACTTTTAACCCATTAAGCCCAAATATCAACATGTCTGTCTGCACATATTTTTAGGCACTTTATTCCATATCAGATATTTCCAATTGATCTGGATGAGAGAATTTGTTAAAATATATTTGATCAGATCTGAAGTATTACTTTTCAAAAAAATTAGTTTTATTTTAATAAATTTAAGCCGCCGTTACACGTTGAAACTTTTAGTTGAAACTTGTGTGCAACGGCGCTGCGAAACAGTTTCATGAAGTGGTGTTACACGGTGAAACTCTTGTTTTTTCACCACTGTGACCGTTGCAAACCGTTGCAGAAGTAGAAAGCGGTTCTACTTTTCGTGAAACTTGTCTCACAACGGAAGTTCGAAAAAGTTTCACGAAACCAACCATGTTACACGGTGCAACGCCTGCTGAAACTTGTTTCGCAGCGCCGTTGCACACAAGTTTCAGCTAAAAGTTTCAACGTGTAACGGCGGCTTTAGTACTCAAACAGTTGAATTAAATTATTGACTCATCACTCACATGCTTGCACTCACTCACTCACTCACTCAATTCTCTTTTTTGTTCTGATTTCTACAATAAAATGGGTATTGTAACTGGTCATCCAGATCCCTAAAATTAATAATTATAGAATTTCTGCATAATTTTTTCCATTGACCTAATAGTGTTGACACTGACTTGTTATCCTTTTTGTTAATTATGTTTCATTTTGAATATCTGTGATGTATATTTCCTTTCTCTTAATACTAGGTTGAACGTGACATCATGATATGGAACCATAAGACCTATGTTTCAAGGCCGCTGTTAGTGAAAGAAGATCATTTAATTAGGAAGCATCGACGATGGTACTCTCAGTTCTTCTCTGAGAACAGTCCTCGCCTCACAATGAAAAAAGAGACGTTGGACTGGTGATGTCAAACTATGAACTTGCTTTTTTTCTAGTAGTTCCTCAATTTTTAGATGCTTTCATTGGCCAGTTGCTATGCATAATTATAATTATTTGACATGCCCAAACATTATTAAAATTTTTAGAAGTTTACATTTTCCAAAATAGCAATTTTGAGACACACTTACTCTTAAGGATGCTTTTAGGATGCCATAGGCCCCATCTTTTATCCTTGGTGGAACATATTCTCAATTCAACACCCCAGGCAGTTATTGAAGAAAATACAGTACCTGGAATTTATGAGCGTAAGGCCAAGTTAGTTTGCCTAAATTACTGAACTCAATTTTTAGGGTAATTTTAAATGCACAAAAGTCAAGTTTAAAATATACAAAAAAAAATTCTTCAATAGTATAGTGTGAGGGTAAGCAAATTATATACAATGTATGGTCACTTAACTGATAAAATATTTTTTCAAAAAATTTTTAATATGGCCTGTAAATCATCACTTAGGATCATTTTCCACCAGAATTCTCAATCCTGGAGACTCGTTCCCAGACCACAATGCACTTTTAGTGGGCTTGGGGCTGAGTTGTGTGCATCTTCCCAATCAGCTTAATGGCTGACATTACATTGGACCATGCACCAAGGGCAACTGAGGATGACGCTGGTAATTAATTATTATTAAATTCTCAGCCTCGGATATTGCATTTCTAGCGTTCTGATTGGTTCACTAAATCTCGGTTATCAGCTCATATACCGTAGTTTGACCTTATATGGAAAACGAAAGCCCCAGGTGTTGCTAAGCTAAATTTTTTTTTCGGCAGGAAGCAAAGGTTTCTTCGGAAAAATGTAGAAAAAAAAAGGAAAAGAAAGAAATACCAAACAATGCCATCTCAATAAAACAACAATAAAAGCCACAAAGTTTGGTATGACACTATTTAATGGTACGTATCTCTGAAGTTTCCTTTAAAATCTTCAAAATTGCAAGATTTTACGATTTTTTAGATCACATAACAACAACAATAATAACCGGTTACCTTAACAAATTTCAGGATGGCTTGCAAATCCTGGCGGTAAGAGGTTAAAGCCAATCGACGAAATTTCTCAGGAAGAGCTTCATGCCAGCCTTTATGTTTTTACGAATTTACGAGGACTTCAGATGGTTCATCTATGAAATCCGTACGAGCGGCGGCCATAATGTTCGTTTCCGTCGCTCGGCACCACTCAGCAAAACATTTGCACTTATGTTCATGTGCAGCTCTTACGCTTCTCAAATAAGCTTGAAGTTTAAAAACCTGCACTGAAAGCGTGTCTCAGTGAGGTTCTACCTCGTACACTTGGACTTCCCTGAAGTGTTTTAAATCGTCCGCGAGGAATTCAGTTCAGCGTGAAAAAAGCCGTCCTTGCCCTGATCTCGGCACCACACAGCAGAACATTTGCTCAACTGTGCACAACTATTACGCTTCCCGATGAGCTGGAACTTCAAAAGCACTCGAATGCTAGTCTCAGAAAGGTTATAATCCGTCCATTTAAACGTTTCTTGAATTCTAGATGTCCGACTGTGTCCGATTTTCTTCGCTTTCGATTTTTCATTCAACTCCGTTTGCAAAGCGCTGCGCGTGTCATGTGATCATTAGGTTTCGCGCGCTTTGGTCGGAGGTTGCCTCAACATCCGTTCGTTTAAATTTGAAAGAAATTTTTTTTAAATATAAAAATTCAGTAAACTTCAACAGCAATGTCCAAACGCTGAGAATTTAATAAAACAATTATTCCATTCGCGCTTGTTGGATATGAGATTAGTTATAGCCAACTCGGCACTTCGCGCCTCGTTGGCTATTTACCATCTCATATCCAACGTGCGCTCATGGAATAATTGTTAATTATTCCAAGAGCACGTGTTGGATATGAGGTGATAGATTGCCAATGAGGGACATAGAATTAATGCTAGATCTTGCTGATTGCGCTTTGCACGAACAACCAGAAAACAATTTAATAATTGCTATTCTTTTTGGGCATGGTATGATGACTGATATACCAAGGACACCAAGTCAATCAAAACTCTGGAATTGCGTGACCCAATGATCATATTTTTAATAGTAATATAATTGTGGTTGACATCAGTAGGAAAAAATATTATTAGTTAGGTTTTGAAGTTCAGAGTTTCCATGTTTTTACCAAATGTGTAGTATGTAAGATCCATGCTTGGGTTGACTTAACTTTTGTTTCATGTTGTTGTTGTTGTTGTTTTTTTTTCTAAGGGTTTTCTCCGGGTGCTTTAATTTTCTTGCTGACAGTTAAATATGAGCTTCAGCCAAGTTTACACGGGTACTTTCTGATTCTTTCAAATTTTCTCCAATATTTGCGTCAGGTGATGTAACGTGTTCCTATTTCTTTAAGGAAGCAAGTTTAAAAGTAATCAGTTGATAACCTCATGCAGAGTTTTGACGGTTGCTAAATTTTACACCAAGCACTGCTGCTGGAAACATACATCTGAAGGCTTTATTGTTGATAATATCTAGTATTAGTTTATCAAATTCTAAGCTAAGTAAACTCCTTAAACTGCATGATTGGAGTTTGCTGGCAAGGTCATCAGCCTTGCAGAAAGAATAAAAAGCTCTGGCTTTTTAACATTGGCGAATTTTGCCAAGGAATCATGGGTGGGCCAAAGAGCTTCACTCCATTTCCGACCAAAATCAAAGTTACCCCTAAAATTCCCACCACTTTTCCATACTTGAATAATTTATTTACGTGGTCGATATCTCCGTTTAAGTTTAATTTAAGATTACTGTGCAGTGAAAAGTGTGGCACATAAAATTTTCAGGGTTAATGTAACTTATAGGGGTATGGTATGGGGAGTGGACAATGCAAACCTTCCTAGAGCCTGCATAGCTGGTGGTATTGTCCCTGCACATGAAATATAAAGTTTTGTTGGCAGAGTCACTACGAGTGGTGTAAGCCAAGACAACAAACATTGTTGGCTGCGAGAAAATACCAAATCATCTTTTCTCCATTCCCCTCGCGGCTTTGCTGCATGTTCACCCACTTTCATCTTCAGCCAACATCTCACCAGCTGTGTAGGCTACCCTCCCCCCACTTCCTCCCCAAGAATGGCAATTTTGTCAAATATTTGCAACTTCATGTTATCCAGTTGCTTACCAAAATATTAGCTCCCCTTCAATTCTCGGATAAAATTCTTCCAATCTTCCCACAGAAATGTGCGTTTTTTGTGTCTGCGCACTATATTATTGTGAAATCCAACCAAGTTTGAAAATTTATGCAAAAATTTCCTCTAATAACAACCAAAGATAAGCCCTTAGCTAGGCAAGTCTAGAAAATTCTTTTGAAGTAGTGTAAGCCCAGGGCTTATAGTTTTGTGCTTAGGTTGTGCAAGTTGTCTCTATAACTATTTTATCTTTCTGTCAGCAAATATTTTTAAATGGAAAAAAAACAAAACAAGTAAGCAAGTGGTTTTATTTCTGTGTGAAGTTAATGCTCTAGATATAGAGTTCGTTTTTAGGAGGTGCTATTGTTATTGCCAAGTTTAATTTATAAATGTAAGGCAATATAAACACAAAATAAAATTTATATTTGTAATGTATTACTAACGAGACATGGTACATAGTAACATTTATAGAGAGATTTACCTTTAATAACGCAAACGGCAGAATTGACCACGTGACCATGTTTACCTACATTTGCCGCTCACTGCTTTCAGTTTCTCAGTAAAATTGAGTAGTTTTGCGTTAGCATCAAAGGCCAGAATTTCCACTTTCCTTATCTATGCACCCATTTTTCAAGAAAACATAAGCTCGAATCTCAGGTTTGCCGTTTGCCATAACGCTATTATTTGTTTGTGTGAACTAAAATATTTCAACACTTGTGTTCAATAAAGCAAGCAGACTTCTGTAGTCTTGTTGTAATCAACTTTGAGCTTTTAGTAAGATTTTTAGACATTTTCTTTATTAGTAAACACGCGGACAATAATTTTCAACTCCACATGAACTTCTGAATGAGTGAATGACCATCGCAATGATTTACGCAATTTACTCAAGTTGCGAAAAGAAAGCCTGAAAACAATTCTGGCTTGCGAACCCATGGCCTGATGCTGTTGCAGTGCTCTACCAACTGAGCGATGAGGGAGTCTCATTTTTTTGATGCGCAGGTCTGGTCTGGTAAGACCCGGTTCAGACGTCGAACCACGTATGCCAAACCTAATACAAAAACAGTTGCTTTTGCACATTTAACATTCGGATCGGGTCGTGTAAAGTTCGACGTTTGAACCGGGCCTGGCTCATTCTCAACACAAAGGCAGGTTATATCCTCCAAACTTTGTGTTCATGTGTTTTGTTTTGTTTTGTCTTGTCTTTTTTGGTCAACAGTATCTGACTTAGAAACACCTTTCTTACCTTTTGTCCGTAAACCAAACCTGAATAGTCCAAGTCCAGTGAATTGGTTTCTTTTTTTCTCCTTTGAAATTTGATTTGGTGAAAAAAAAAAACTAAAACAAACTAATTAAAGACAAAAAACAACAACAACAACAAACGCATCTAATATACATCCTAGTGGGTTCAGCAGTACCTGTTAAAGTGTTTCATGCCTTCAGGTTCTCTGAAACACGCAATGAAACAAACAGGAATGTTAACGTACAACGACAGATCAGGAGAAAGTAGAAGGTTATTGAGTGGTAAGTTGTATTTTCCCGATAAGTTTCTGAATTGCAACCTGAGGACGGGTTCACGGAGCCCTGCCAAGTTTATATGTATCCTAAGCCAGAGTGTTGTTCCACAGTTGATAATAGCCTGCTGTTATGCAAACAAGAGAGGTTGACTGAATCACCGAAAGCAGCCAAGTGACCTCGGAGAAAAAAATTTGCGCGAAATCATCATTTTAACACACGATCCATCAAGCAAAAAAAAACTCATTAATCAGTTCTCCAATAATGCTGTTAAATTTTAACGGAATCGGCTTCCAAACGGCTAAGATTACCCTACCAAATTCTTTCCCCGTTGTTTGACTCCGCTGTGAATCCACAGCTTTCACAGTTCAGCCATCGCACTGGACTGTCCCGTTCAAGATCTAGTGGGGAGCTAACGATGACCACAAGGATCTGGAATAGTCTGTCCCTGCTGACAAGGTCGAACATAGTCCTTTCTCAGAACTCCCTCTTCCTTCGCCCTGCATAGGGTGTGGCGGGAGAAGAGATAGTCCTTTCTCAGAACTCCTTCTTCCTGCACACGCCACTTCCTATGCAAGGCGGAGGAAGAGGGAGTTCAGCTGAGAGCGAGAGAGCTGAGACAGGACTAGGTCGTGGTGAGATAAATGTAGATGTAGGAGCGTATCAGTCTCTCAAGTCTTCGTGAACAACGATTAGCAAAAATATTGTCCACTGTTTTCAAGTTATTAGCCAGCAATGCAGGACCATCAAGCTTGCGTGATCTTACTGTAAGGCGCTCCACTTATAACCTTAGGGGCACCACAATACTGGATCTTCCAAAAGTAAAATCAGCAACAATTGCCATGAGATCATGGACTGATACGCTGCATCGAAATTGTGAAACGCTGCACCGGACGAGTCTCGAAAGATACAAACATACGCTACTTTTAAAAACAATTTAAAAAGATTAGATCTCACGGGACTCTGAATCCGATGTAGGATCTATCCTTGACTGATGTTTACTGCTTTTAATGATCGCATTTTTTTGTACGTTCTTCTTGGTGACAACATTGTTAAATTCTTATATTTTAATTTTAGCTAATTCTTAACCTTAATTTATTGAAATTTATATGCCTTCAAAAGGCTCTTATAATTTCTTTTTTCTTTTTTTTTTTTCCGTGGCGTACCTGTAAACTAGCTTTTACAGCTAAGCGTACTGACCTCATTAAATATATTGATTGATTGATTGATTGATTGATTGATTGATTGATTGATTGATTGATTGATTGAATGAAAGCCGACCTACAAGGGCATCTGCTGTTCCCTGAGATCGCGGTATGGCTCAGGATGGACACGCTCAACTACTCTCTGAAGCCCAAAAAGGATGGTTCGTTGTGAAGAGCTTGGCGACAATGCTTAGGAGAGAAATGTCTCTGTATATTTAGTTACTCCTGTCTCCTTTGTTCTTGTACACGCTGCCTTTTTGTGCGTTTCCCAAGTCACGAGAAACACTACCTTACCTCCAGCACCAACAAAGGACTTCACGCAGAGGGGCAGTAGTCTCGGGAAAGATGCACTGATGGCGTGACTTAAAGTATTGCATCATAGAATATTAACTAAGAAATTAAATAAATGAATAATGTCACGAAAGATATCGCAAGTAACGAGAGCAAAATATTAAATTAGGGAAAAGGGCAGATTGCACAATTGTACAATAAAATCTGCAATTCCACAGTGACAAACCGATGAGTGGTGCCGAATCACTTGTAGACCTTGATCAGCAAATTATTTCAAATACAAAATATTGACAGCAGACTGACCCTAACCCTAACCCTAACCCAAATTGTCATTATGTTCGCACAATTGGTTTTTTTTTTTGTAATTTTTCTCATATTTTAAAGAATTTTTTTAACTTTAATTTTGAGATTTTAGGTCACCATCTCGGAATTTTGTGAATGACGTCATCACTTCATTGTGTAAATAATTAAGAAATATTTCAAATGGTTAGAATGTTCATGGTCAAAGCTTTCTACTGATGGTAGTTGTTTTGCTTAGTAATAAAATGAGAATTTTTTACAGATTTTTATAAATGAGACGTTTTTGGCTAATAAGTTATGCATAAACATTTTAACTATTCATAAACCAAAAGTGAGGGCAATTCAGACCTGCTGGAACGAATGGATCAGCGAACTTTCTTAGCATGTCACGTGCCAAGACTGTGACAGATCTTAGTGTAGTTTTCAAATATTTAAAGCCCATGACCTTGTCAATCAAATGATGTAAGTTGCAATGCCTGAAATGTTTATTACAGGGAGTTATGACAACCTTGCCAACCCTCTATGAAAAACGCTGAAACTTAGCCAACATCGCACTCTCAAGCTAGAGAGACCTCTAAGGAGCTTGCTTTTCGTAGAATAATCTGTCTAGTAACTTTAATATCTATTTTGTTATCATATGTCAAGATTTTCAAGCCGTTGATTGAGGCCTTTTGGCGTAAAAAAAATTATTTGATGACACAGAACCTTTTTACTGCACTACTGAAAAATTTACTCAGTTCTTTTCAGTTTGTTATTACTCAGCAAGAATGCAGGGTTAAGTAGAATTCTCTTGCTAACACCATTTAATATTCTCTTGTCCTTGTTATGATGCAAAAATATTTTGAGAAAAATGAATTGTTAGTTTCTTATAAATTTAATTTTTGACCTCATGTTTATTAACATTATGGAGTCGTTTCCTTGGAAGATTGACACATTACGTCACAGTCAATTTGGAAGTATTTGACATTTAGATACTGTGACATGAAAGCTCGGATGTGGGGAACACGCGAGCTGAAATAATGCGAGCTGCGAACAAAAGATAAATAAATTAAAAAAAAATCGAGAAATAAAATTTACGCGAATTGATGTATCATCCTCGAAATACTCACGAGGAGAGCGCGAAGTTTCATTGTAAATCCTGCTTTGCGGATGTGCTCGACATCTTCATCGGAAAGTTTAATCCATGGCAATGTCAGTTCTTCACCATTCCATGGCGTCAAATATTGACTTCGTAATGGTTTTTGACGGACACAATCTTTGTTGATCCAAAATCGGAAATTTCTGTTTTAAAATTGGTTGGTCTCTATCTCTCGGTTTCCAGAGAGCTGTTGCCTCGATATGAAGCTCACCTTCGGAAATTGCTTTAAAGCATGACAGACAATGTGCATCCTTCCCTGATGGTTTTCGCTTTAAATGCCACGTAGGCCGTGGTTTGCTTCCAATTAGGTTTCTGCGATACTTTTCCGGAAGACTGTCTGGTGCTTTTAACAAAATAGACGACACTTCAGCCTCAGTAAGAGCTATTTGCTTATTATTATTCATTTTTTATTTATTTAATTTTTTTTTCTCGCAGCTCGCAGCTCGCAGCGCGCAGCTTGCAGATGTGAGCTCGCAAAATCCCCGGCCCGTGAAAGCTCCAGGTCTTAGCTTTTTAACGATGTGTTTCTTGTTGTTCAAACATGAATGTGAATTATTTTATTAATTTTGAAAGATTGTCTTCATTTATATCTCACTTGTCCATTAGGCATTAGTTGCCCTCACATTAAAAACCTTCCAGCCCTCAGACCCATTTTAGGGTTAAGGAACACTTTAGCGTGTAGAACATGCAGATACTACTAAACAATACTCAAACTAAGAATCATACAATTTGGCCCAAACATGAACACTGTACTCAGCCATTGTTTTCCACCTGGGAAAGTGAGGGCAATTCAGACCTAGTCACATGACCCGTTAAAGTAACAATTTGCAATCGATGATTGTAAAATGATTAATTACGGCTAGTACAACCCTAACGATCATGCCTTAAGCTTTCTAACGATGCCTTGTTTGTCTCTGAGGATTAAAACCTCGATTTTTAAAATTTTTTTGGTTACTGTTAGGTTAACCCTAACACAGACACTAACCTTTCATGACACATACATGACGTCCTCTTTCTACCAAGTCGTCTTTGGGTGAGTACTCTTGTTTTTGGCTCCGTAATTTGCACCATTTCTACCCTTCTAAAGGCTAGGTACACGCAATTTAACTATCAGATAAGGTTTATAAGGTTATAGAGCAACTCCGGATGATATTTGTTTTCCGTTGCTTTTGCGCAGTCTCCAATTAAGTTAAGGGTGCGCTCAGGTGTTTCTACCACGCTTGCTTTTGAGGGTGTTTAGTAGTTTTGAAGGCGTTTCGTACTCCCTGAGATTCTAATACTGCATTAGTCGGTTAAATGTTGGTCCAATAAATCATTTGGTACTTGTTTTCTGTCACTTGGATCAGGCATTAATGAGTTATGACGTCATTTAACGTAAAAATTGATACCGTAATATGAGCTAGTGGTTTGTAATGGAAACTCAGACAAAGAGTGATTAATGTAGCCCTCTAAATGGGCTAACTATATCGAAAATTTGATTAAGAATGGTTTTATTCTATTAGAGTTATTAACGGTTAACGTTTTTTCCAATATGGCGGACGCAAAAGTCGGTTTCATTCCTCTCCTCGGTCATTTTTTTATTAAATCGAGGCTAGTCTTTAACCCTTCATAACTCGAAGGGGATTTAACCGTTTGAGGTCATAAAGTTAGGGTTAGGGTCATGGGGTCATAGTTCATAGGTCACAGGGTCCTAGGGTTAGGGTTGTGGTTGAACTATGACCCTTGACCTCTCCGCGATAATACAGTCTAATCGCTTCAACTTGTTGACGTCTTCAAATTTCTGTAGTTTGTAGTAATGTATGGTAGGACATTTAGTCCTATTGTTAGCGTGAACTAGGTTGTGCATTTTTCTGAAAAAACGGAAAGGAGATAGAGCTATTCAAATATTTGGTCTGAATTGCCCTCAATTTGGCATGGTGTAGACAAGGGTCTGAATTGCCCTCAGTTTGGTGTGAATTGCCCTCACTTTGGCATAGTGAAGACAAGGGTTAGCATTTAAGGTGAAGTAAGTTTTAGGGACTTTAGGACACCCCCTGAGGGGTAGGGGGTGGGGACGATCAATAAAACCCGTAGTACCTAATCGCGTTGATCAAATATCCCTTCCAGTGGAAAACTATCTTTTCAAGTTACCAAAAATGGAAGATTATACCGAAGTAGCACAAGTCTGCACAAGTCTGTTGGCGGAGCTGCATCACTTCACAAACTTCCTGCAGGACTGTAAATCCAAGATCCGAGAATATGACAGGAGGCAGAGGCAGAGGGATTGCCAAGATAGTGAGGAGGAACTGGACGACCCGACCCATGACCCTAAGGAGAGCTCGGGCGAGGAATCGGACAGCAGCCAGGGCGATGAAGATGATGAGGACGTTAGCCCTAAAGAGGAGATCCCTCGAGCTACCACCAAGGCTGTAAAAAGAACATCCACCCCCCAGTCCAGTGTCCCTAAACCATCGGTGAAAAGACAAAAGGTGAGTGCTGACTCTCGCGCAGCCACAGAAGAGGCAACGGTAAAAGAAGAGACCAAGGGTGAGGGTAAGCGCTCACATCACGCTAAACGAATCTGCCCGGTGTGTAACAAACAAGAGGGCAATCTTCGCAGGCACCTACAGAGTCATGCCCGGAAGGGCTTGATTGAAGAGTCAGCGGTGGAGACCATCCTCAGTGTGGCAGTTAGAAAGGGAAAGAGGAGAGGTCCGAGGCGAAAGACAGAAGGAGCAGTCAGAAAGGGCCTGCGAATGGAGTGGTGTCCCTTCCCAGGCTGTGATTTTGTAACACACAATCCAAGGAGCCACCTCACCCACAAACATCGCCTAAAACAGGGTACCCTTCTGGAACAATGCACGAACATGGCTAAAGTCTATGCGGGGCAGCAGGAGGTAGAGGAGGTGAAATCATATATTCACACTCACAAGAGGAAGACTAAACATCGATTGGGCACGTCATCCACCGCTACAGCTACGTCAAGTGCCACATCCACCATCACAGCCACTTCCCATACCACCTCCACCTCTAGCGGTGAAAGGTCACCAGCACGGTATGCAGCAACACCAGCCCTTCGGGTTAGGATAAGACCCCTAACCACCTCCACATCCACCATCACAGCCACTTCCTCTACTGTCGACTAAAAACCCGCTCTGCAGGTTGGAGTAGAGCTGGCTGGGAACTAAATACATTAGACGGTTGACTGGCTGGAACGTGTCTAAATATCTAGTTTGTTGAGATTTTTTTTATTAAAACACTGGTTCTAGCTGGGTAAAAAATGTCTCGTTTGTTTTTCCTGCCTGTCAGGCTCGTAAAAAATCGTATTTGACTTTTCGCTCTTTCACCACCGTGAAATACACATGGGCATTTTTGTCCAATAAAATTATCTCATACCGGAAATTTGGAATATCCTCCCCGACTTTTCGGTGACATTCAGGGAAAATATTTCGAATTTCCCGAGTTTTAATATCCTGCTGTGTCGTAATTATTTCATGTTTCCCTGACATTTTTTTCGAAAATCTCTCCAGATTCGCGGATGAATTTCCTGTGAAACAGGCCCTTGATCTTGTACACCTAAGGGTTGCAATCCATCCTATGCGTTCATGTATTTATCGATGCTATATTTTCAAGGGAACGTGTTTAATGTGCAGATTTAACTTAAAGGCTATAAATTGTACGCAATACCCGTCGACAATTTGACAAGGACATGACAAGTGACATGAATGAAACGCTTCTTTCCCTACGATGTCTTCGGGCGACTTGCCAGCCTTAATATCAAAATTAAATGGTTGAAAAAGAGAGAAAAATACAGCCGACAGCGGTACCTCCGGACACTTTGCCGGAGCGTTGTGTACCATGACGATGCACCACGAGATTTCGGCCCGCGGTTCGCTTATGCCAGCTGGAGATGGTTCCGCGTACCTTGTCCCCGACAAGACAGTGAGAGAAAAGTCGGCCCCTAGACCATATGAGACAGATCCCTTTCGTAGGCACCTCAGTTCCACCTTACTGTCTTAAACTGAGATTGAGCCATGTATATATATGACAATGTAGTAATTTTGTCTTCCATGTGGTATGTTTTGAGGTTTGGGCATGCGCACGGACTAAAACGATATAACGACAGCCAGGGTGATTTTAATTTGCCGGACATCCTCTGGGACTCCATTGACAGCGCTTTGGGTGTTAACGAACTAGCCTTTATCGAAACCCTTCACGACCACCTCTTGACACAACTCCATAAAAAAGGCACTTGTGGGAACAACATACGACCGTGCCGAACCGCGTCAATGTAACCGACACTGATTGTTTCCAAACGATACGGTTTTTTTTTTACAGACCAGCTTAACACTTTTATAAAAGCCCTACCAAAAACCCTGAGATTTGTCCACCATTATACAAAAGGCGACTTTGAGGGTCTGCTGTCAGCAACAATTAACCTCCCTTCGATCATAGCCAATGACGATACTAAAGCTAACTGGCATCAATGGAAAGACACCTTTCTTGTAACGGTCTCTGGCCATGTACAGATCAAGAGGCTAAAGGGACGGAATCCCATACCTTGGGAATCTATAAGAGAAAAGCTGAAATTATCTCCCTCGAGCCACCTAAGGGAGAAGTTAAAAAAAACCGTGCGCAAAACAGTCAAGGGCATGCTGCGGATCAGCCGTGATGAGTTTCTTGGTTCCGTCGAGTCCGACCTCATCACATATTGAAATAGAAGTCCAAATCGCATACAATTCCTGATCGAGTCTTGACGCCAATAGGGACCTTAAGCAACCCTGGACGGCGAGCACGAGGACGGCAACCCATGACGAGGGGGAATGGGGCTAGAACGCCGTCCTTTGGCGCGCAAAGTTTAAACTTAAGCAAGCAGAGGTCGCGTCGGTCAGGTTTCGCTTCACTATGGCCTCTTTTAGAGATGCGAGAAACTTGTTAACGGCGGCGCTGTGCGATGATTTGATTTCAGAAGACGAGTATTTACTTCTTTATGATCTGAACCGTTCCAAAAACCTTGATTTGCCGTACGACGAATTTACATTTGACTTGGATGAGATGGAGAATTCAGAGTGTGTTGCCGAGTTTAGAGTAAATAAACATGACCTGCCTGCTTTAGCTGAAGCCCTTCAGATTCCAGATGTGTTCAAGTGCCGACAGCGTTCCATCAGCGATGGTATGGAAGGCCTTTGCATGCTTCTGAGGAGACTTGCTTACCCATGTCGATACTCGGATATGATAGCGCGCTTTGGAAGACCCATACCGGTACTAAGCATGATTACCAACGAGGTGATAGATTACATTTACAACAATCACAGCCACCGAATCATGCAATGGAATCCCACTATTTTACAGCCAGCGCAACTTCAAGAATACGCAAATGCAATCCACGTAAAGGGAGCGGCCCTTGATAATTGTTTTGGCTTCATAGATGGCACTGTGAGGCCAATTAGCCGACCAGGAGAACATCAGCGAAATGTATAGAGTGTGTGCACGACGGCCATGTTGGAGGACCGAAACAATACAATGATTTTCCTTTGGGAAAAATATTCTATTTTTATGCAAATATCTTCTATTGTTTTAGTCCTCCAACATGGCCGCCGTGCACACACTCTATACAACGGGCATAAACGCGTGCATGGTTTGAAGTTTCAGTCTGTGGCTCTTCCAAACGGTCTGATTGCCAACATGTATGGACCCGTGGGTGAGTATCTTGTTTTAATACGATTTATCATCAAAGAAAAGCTGCATTTTCCGCAGAAACTTCCTATCGGAGAGCTATTATATGAGCCGAGGTTTGATTTTCGACGGTAACGTTCATAGAAAAATATAAATTGCCCGGAAAGTTATTAGTTTCCTTTTTTATAGAGACAATTATCTTATCAACTTTTGTTTTCAGAGGGCCGAAAGCATGATGCTGGGATGCTTGCAGACTCGGGGTTGCTTCATCAGTTGCAGCTACATGCTGTATCTCCCCTCGGTCAACCCATGTGTATCTACGGAGATCCAGCATACCCTTTAAGAGTGCAACTTCAAGCCCCATACAGAAATGCTATCTTGACGGCTGGCACGCAAGCATTCAACACCTCCATGAGTGAAGTGAGAGTTGCAGTGGAGTGGCTGTTTGGGGACATAGTGAACTATTTCAAGTTTATAGATTACAAGAAAAACCTTAAAATTGGCCTCAGCAGTGTTGGAAAAATGTATCTAGTTTGTGCTATACTGAGAAACGCACTTACATGTCTTTACGGCAACGCTACATCTGAGTTCTTTCACCTTGATCCTCCAACACTAGCAGACTACTTTATTTGAAAAACTGTGTGAATTTGTGTACAAATTTTCAAAGCTTCAAAAGTTCTTACATGCGGTCAGATCACTATAGTAGGATCATTGTTCACAACTACAACCTCAACTGAACAGCCCATATAAAACTATTAAGTACAACAAGCTGTACATATTAAACGACAACAAGTTTTAACGGAGACAATTTATCAGTCTGCAAGTTAAAAAATGCACGGAATGTCTATTTGTTTACAAATTTAGACATAAGAAGCATCATAGCATTATTTTGCTGTTGCATCATCCTCATCATTTCCAGTTGTTGTTGTTGAATGCTTTGCAGATTTTCTTGTTCTTTCTGTTTTATTCGCATTTCCTCTTGTCGAAACTGGTAATCCCTCTGTGATTTTTCTCTTAGGAATTCTACAGTTTCTCCTCCGTTTCTTCGTGTTTTCTTAGGTTTGACAGCACAGCCCTCTTCGGCGTTCTTTCTCTTTTTCGTTTCGCTTAATTTTTCCGTCGCTCTGAGCCTTACTTCTTCCGCACTAGCTTTATCTACTTCAGCTTTTTTCTTCGTGTTCTCCTTTCCTTTCAGTTGTTCCCCTTCTGAAGCCTCCCATTTCTCATAAATTTCTTCCATGGCCTTATCAACTTCGGTATCTTCGACTCCAATGCCAGACGCCCGCTGCTCGGTTTTCATTTTTGTTTTGAACTTTGAAAGCAGAAGCTGGAAATGCTCTCGGATCGATCGCTTTGAGACTTTAAACTTTGGATCCTTGATGTTGTTGAGTCTTTCGGCTATTTCGTCCCATACCTTCCCTCTCTCCAATGTTCGAGGTTTGAATTTATAGGGCTCGCTAACTATAGGATTTCTCGGCACAAAATAACATCGTGGTTTTCTGTCCACTCCATGATATTTGACCTATAAATTGAAATAAAATGAAGTTAGCGAGATAAAATCGCTCACAAATAAATTGAGCTTTCCATGTTCAAGGTTACTTAAATAATCCTATCAGCTTTGTTTTGAAAATCGGGTACATTTCGGAGAAAGCCGAGGTAAATGCCATGAAAAGAAAAGATATATTTACCCATTTTTAGCAATGGCGGGAACTTCACTTCCAGGATTCGCCATAGTGGCTGTGAATTTGCGTTTTTGCACTGGAAAGAAGAAAGAAAAAATCAATAGCTTTTGCTTATGCGACCTAATATCGGTAGTTTAGAATATAATCCAGATTAGGCTTGGAAAAGACACGGATTTCAAAGTTAACATTGAAAAACAAACTCACGTTCTCGAGACACCGCCAAACTGGTGAAAACGACCGCCGCGACGTCAGGTGGACGGCTCGACTATTATGCAAATTGCAGTCAACAACGCAATCTTGACTTCCGGTTGACCTCCTCGGGATCGCCGTCCAGGGTTGCTTAAGGTCGGTAGTGATCAGCCAGTGCCTTCGCTGGCCAAGGTAATCGTACACCATTAAGATCTTCTCTTCAGCTGGCTGAAATCCTCGGGAAATAGCCAATCTGTTTAACTCCAACTTCGCATCAGTTTTCGCCCATGACACCCCCTCCCCTTCATCTGGAAGCACTGCCAATACACCAGCCTCTCCTGGGATGTCGGAAACAATAAATTACAGACGTTTGGCTGAGATAAATTCCCGCTATTTACGGGCTCTCGCTATTGAGGATAACTCGCGGTCCCGAGGGTGTCCGCAATAAAGAGAGTAGACTGTATTAGAATAGCATTATTAGCATTTATTTCATTGAAACACAACTCCACAAGTTATTGCTTGAAACTCATCGTGTATAAATAACAGTTATGGTATGCCCATGGTATGGTGCATTAACTGCATTTGAAATTCTTCGTGATGCAAAAGAAAAAAAATAGACTTGAACTAGGATCGTTTAAGTTTCAAATCTCTGTCGTTTCTGTTCAACTATCAGATCAACTATCTTCAGAAAATTTAGTTTTACAAGTAATATATCAAACACGAGGAAGAGTGTTTGATATAACTTCAAGAGTTTACCAAATTTTATGATCAGATTACATTTCCAACCTATTTCACGGTAATGATTTCCTTTGTTTTCTCTTATTGAATTATTAATGACCTCGAAATGGAGGAGTTCAATAATTTTCCATACAACGTATGAACGGTGGACAACAATAATCACTTTAATGTGCAACTGGTTATTTTATACATGGAAGTCTTGGAATTAAATTCGCAGTTAACTTGAAGCATTCTGAACACTGCACCTTACAAATACATTGAAATGCAATTTTGCTTTGTCTCGGCATTTTCCAATTTCTCTTCCTTTTTTGAATGCATTTCAAATTCCTCGACCTGACAACACTAAAACTGAAATACGAAAACACCGAGACAAATGACAAATATATATAATAGTTAAATATCTTAATATATAAAACTGTTCAATTGAGGCCTTAAACTGCTTTTAAAAGTAAAAACTAAAACCCAAGCTTTCGCCGATCAACGGCATCATCAGGCGAAAGCTTGGATTTTAGTTTTTACTTTTAAACAGCATTTTAAGACCTCAATTGAACAGTTTTATATATTTTTAACCATGCTGCTGAAGGACAACATGAACAGATTGTTAAATATACTGTTTAATTGTTACAATTCTTCTCGGTTATATGCTGCGCGCCATACTGATTCCACTTCACAAACTTTTCGATTAGTTTGTTTAAAACTCTTTTAAAGCTTCCAGCTCAGCCAGCCAAATAAAATCCAAACCTGAACTTCTAAAACTATGGTCAAGTGCTAGTGGTCTGGTAGGCGTGATATACTGTAAAGTGATGCTGGAAACTTGCTCTCAAATTCTCCCTACATTCAATTACACATATGATAGCACTTCAGACAGAATGTTAGAAGTTTTCATACTGTCTTCATGAGCCATATGCTAAACTTCCAACTACTGAAAATTAATTTCCACCTTCCAGCTGCTAACCTGGACTATACTACTCTTCGTTCTAAAAATGTGACGCCAGAAACAGTTAAATATAACACACAAGCATTAAGATGAATGCAATAATGTTTGGCAAAATGCAAATTGTTTTAATAAAAGGTAACAAAAAGAGCCAAACTACTAGAAACTGAAAAAACCCGGATACGGTATGCCAACCAAGGCAAATTCTTTATGTATACCAAAGAGTATGTTCTTGAGTTCATTATTTTCTCGATTTTCATTGAATCGTAACAAGGGTAACGACTGTAACACTGAAACTAGTTATAGTCAGAAGCGCGTGTGTTAACAGGTTCCTGTTATAGTATATACATGGTTAGATCATTGAACGCCACATTAAGGTGATTCCATCGCAAAAGAAGTTACAATGAAGTGTGATTTAAACAGAAAAGCTTCTGAAAAACTTGGTGTATTAAAAATTTTATCTTTTTGCTCTCACCCAACTCAATTAGTTCTGCTACTTTCGGGTGGGAACTGTACTGTACTTTGCTAATATTATAATAAATGATTGATTGACATAAAATCAGAGGGAATCACAGCACTTGTTTTCACCCCATGGGACTGCAGACAAGTAACTAGTGTGCTAGCTTGTGACAGCAGGTACAACAAAATAAACAAGCCTTGATCAAGCGTTAGCTGTTACTTCAAGAGACGTATTCTGAGCAACGAAATTTAGCTATTATTTATGTCATAGCACAACAAATTATGCTACAGTAAAATGCCTTAGAGTTGCAGAAAAACTTATAAAGGGTGCCGCATAACAGGAGCAAGGTAGCTTGGGGCACCAGAGAAAATGTTCTGTGTCTAATTTTTTTGCAGCAGCACCTAACACTTCACGTGTTGGGCTCCTAATGTCTCAGCTTTTGGCCTTGTGGGCTCCTTGAAATTTTTCAAAGGCAACGGCCTTGACTGGAACTAATAAAAGACTAGTGTAATTTGATTATCTGCACACTTCCAGTGAATGCCTACAAACAGATGGCAATGGTGATTTGATAGAACATAAGAAACATCCTTTAAATTTTGACGTACCATGGAGTCATATTTTCTAGTTAACATAGATTACATGGAATAAAAAATGGGGGGTCATCATGCTTGATTAGGAGAAAATGAACAATAATTTCTTCACTGAGCTTTGCCTCAAAGCCAAACTGCAGTGTTCCTAATTCATGACCTAAGAAATTATTATCTGTCGTATGGATGTGCAATGCAATTCAATGGAATCACCTTAAATGCTACTGCTTAAACTTAGTTCAAACACAGCATTGTCTAAAGTACTAAATGCTACAGAACACTGACTTCAGTCAGTGGCGGTGACTTTGAAGGGCCACGTTGGTCCTCTTTCTTCTGGCCGTCTAGTCATTTGTTCTCAGGCAAAAATCTGCTCAGGAAATCCACAGGAAGAGGGAAGATAATGGTGGAATTCTTCTCAGCAGAGATAGATGTCAATGTCTGCAAGTATCGCAGCTGAAGAGCAGAGGGCGACTCTGAGATGATGTCAGCAGCTTCCTTCAGTGCACGAGATGCATTCATCTCTCCCTCAGCAGCAATCACCTGAAATGAAAACAAGCTCACTGTGAGAAACAACTAATTCCATATTCCTGAGGATATGGAGCCAAAAGCATGAGTAAACACACTTTTTTCATAACCATAGCTGGACCTCCCTATCTGTGTGCAACTGGGAAGAAGCACTTTTTTGATTTGGTAAGCCCTACAAATATCCACACAGTCTGGTTACATGTTAGCTACCCAGTACGGTTTAAGATGGCTAACAACAGTTTAATGGCGGTGCAATGGTCCAGTGTTCTACACTCCAGAGATTTTCCTCAAGGCCTTGGTCTCTTTTTTTATATAGTAAACTGAGGAAGAAAACCGTTTATTTTACATTTTCTCTGGATACTGGAAAACTATTTAGGATAAATTTCAACCTAAAGGCTCAAGACTTCCAACGGGTGGATTTTGTTGATCATCTGTAGGCAGAAAATTTGGGTCGCATTCAAGACACAGAGTCAACCAGATGTATGGTTTTTCTGACTGAAAAGTCAAGCAAAGTCAAGTGCTCAAGCAGCTATTTTTCCCCACCTACTGTCTACTATTTGCATTTCTGTTTGCTGTATCCAACATGCTGACGACATGTATTGCAGCTGTATCTCAAAATCTACAACTCGCTTATGAATATCCTGCACAACATGTGCAATATCTTAGGATTTTGAGACCTGTTTCAAAACCATGCACAGCCAGTACTGAATGATGAGAGTTCTAGGTGATTAAAATTACACATGATGCAAGCAGCATGCACAACAAATGTTGTACGAAACAGTGGCAAACCAAAGTTGTAGCCTCTACACTGGCCTTAACAAACCGCTTGCCAACATTTCACAGTGTTTCCATTGTGTGCTATCTTCTGAAGACTGCCTCCCAACCCACCACTAAAATGGTCTAGCATTTTAATTCTAGGGGGAGAATTACATACTCCCAGATTCTTGATGCTTCAGAAATCAGAGTTAAATTGTCCCTGAGCAGAGCTACCCTAAAATGGATGATGATATCACTTGCTGACTTACCACACATATCATTGTGGCTTTAAAAAAAGAATATTTCACCAAAGATCTACAGGTTTAACTGCTTGTTAAATGCACTCTTACCTTAGCCCGTGCATCACGTGCAGCTTCAGCTTCCGCTGCCATGGCCCTCTGCAACTGCTGAGGCAGACGAACATCCTTCCTACACATCAACAAAGCATACACATTGTTAGATGTTGTTGTTTTTTTTTTTCAACTAAGTTAGTTTAAATCTACTAAAATTCTACCACAAAATGCAGTCACCTCATTGGTTTCTTTTGAGCACATACACTGTAGGAGGTGATAGTTGATGAACATGATAACATAACATTAATAGACATGTCCATTTGAAGGGGTGCGTGGAATAAGGTCCTAAGTGACTTTTGATGTAAGGTCAAATTCTCCTTTTGTTTCACAAGCAAATACAATGAAATTTGGAAGGAGAATCTAGCTATTTATCAGAAGTCACTTAGGGCTTTTTTCCAGGCAGCCCTTCATTTAATAGAGGTATTTTTTTTTACAGTAAATGTGAGAGGAAAATATGGGACTTACAAAACTGTCTGCTAAATAGAGAGTGTCTGCTTAAGGTTACCCGGGACCTTCAGAGGTGTCTCGCGTTTAAGCGATGTAGCGCGTCCAGTTTAAACTGTAGATACCTAAACCCCTATATCAAATTAAAGCTTATAGAGCTGACTATCAAACCATGGCAAGAATTTTGAAATAAAATGAGTTGCGAGCATCCGAATCACCTTTTTAAAGCTACAAGTCTAAGTGAATTTTGTTTTTTGCTAATTTAATTATTCAATCGCAGTGAAAAGTTATAGAGCATTTTCGAAATAGGATGAAAAAAATGTGGAGTAATCGTACAAAAATCACTCTCGGAGAAAAAAATATTTCGAAAGAAAAAATTCGCAGACACGTTTTTGTTGTTTATATGTTAAACTAGCTACTGTCCAAATTTGAAGGCAAACGAACAAATTCCTTTTGAGTTTTAGCTCTTTGAAGTGGCTCCTCCAAGTGAAAAAAATTTATTCGAGAAAACAGCGCTAAAAATTCGGCAATTCATTTTATTTCAAAATTCTTGGTTTAGTTGGATAGCCAGCCCTATAAGCTTTAATTTGATATAAGGGTTCAGGTATCTACAGTTTAAACCGGACGCTACATCGCTTGGACGTGAGACACCTCTGAAGACACCTCTGAAGGTCCCGGGTAACCTTAACAAAGGTTTGACTTTACTTACACTTCCACGCGTTCCACTTTAACACCCCAAGGATCAGTGGCGTCATCCAGTGAAGACTGCAAACAAAGTAAAAAGGTAATGGTGATTCTTTTGCTTATACAACTGAATGTACCAATCAAGCCCTGGCATCGCTACCCTCTTGCTGCTTTGTATCTGGAATAACAAAACTGATGCAACCTGTATAGTTGAGATGCTAAAATGGAAGAAGAAGGTTAATTTTCATAGAAATCTGAGGTTTCAACAAACCTGCATCGTCCTGCTGATTTCCTCACGGTCTGCCAAGATTTCACTCAGGTTCTTTGTGCCCAGAAAGTTACGCAGAGTAGTCTGTGCCAGCAAACGAGTTGACTGGTCAGCCTTTTCAACATTAGTGACTGACATGGTTGGATCACTGATTCTGAAGTAAACAACAGCATCCACAGCCACAGTTACGCTATCCTTTGTCAGAATCTGTAAACAAAAGAAAATGACACTAATAAGCGTCAGGTGGCCAGACAACAACACCCTGAGAAAAAAGTTTCCATCAGATAAAATCTGGATAACTGACTAAGTGTGATGTCCTTTTGTAATGATTGTTCTAACTCAGCTAATTTAATTTCCACTCTGAATTTCATTTGCTCTAAATGATACCTCTGTCAAGTTTGCCGTGAACACTAAGATGGTCAATGCTTGGAGACCTAGGTTCCTACATCAACTTGTGGCTTTGCTGCTTGCGTTAAGATCCATGTAAGAATCACAAATAGTAAAAGAGGGAGATGCCTTTACAGATAAACCAAACTTCTGATTTCATAAATTTCATATACAGGTAAGATTAGGTATCTATCATGTTTACCTGTTCTATTGTCTCTGAGAGTGAACCAATAATATTGCTGGGAGTGGGGGTGGGGGGTGGAGGGGTCCCATCTGAAAGGCATGGGCTTGTTTCAAATGTGTAACTAGTTAAAGGGACACCATTCTGTTACCACTGAGACATTAGGATTGTGAATCCCAAGTGTGATCAATGGAAATAGATTAAATGTTGCAGCATCTTAAAATGACCGAGTGACGCAAGTCTTGTAATTAATGTCATGTTTGACAACTATCCACCACAATTTCTTTGTCTGCAGCCCAAAAAGGTATCTGAATGGCTGTTGCAGGAAATATTAGCAATCTGTACTGAAACCCTAAGTGAGGGTCAGTGAAAATAATCAATAGCCAACTAACCTCCTGTGGTGGCACATCAAATGACACAGTCCTGAGATCAACTTTCTGGTATGAGTCAATACATGGCAGAATAAAAAACAACCCTACAAAATAAGAGGGCCACAAATGCTTTAAAATTCAAGGCTGTAAAAATATAAATAAACAAGTAAAAATTAAAGAAAAAAAATAAGGACAAAAAAACCAAGAATTAAATAAATTTTCAAACTAATTGGCAAAGGTGACTGCACTGCGGTTAATGATAAACCTGTTTTTAATTACTAAGTTTCTGTTTCTCCTCATCACAGATCATTATACCAAGACATATAATAATGTAGAACGATAAACAATACAAATCAAATTGGACTGCAAAATTAATTTCTAAACCAAACACAGCTGTACTCCAGCCTTTGAAAAATGCTTAGTCATTACAGGGCCCCCAGCGTGAAATCACTAGGAAACAAATCACAAAGCACAGACAAAAAAAAAGATTATTAAAAGCATGTCATTACAGTGTATATCACAAAGAAACACTAAAACTAGCCACCCATCCAAAGGTAGTTTTGAAATTGTGTGTTGATGTTTGGTAATGTTTATTATTCAAGTCTATTTTCAGCTGTTTGTCATAGGTTCAACTTGAAAGCAATGAGAATGACATGTGATTTAAGCACATGATGTTCTAAGATAAGGATGGTCACCAAAATGAGCAGTGATCAGAGTCTGTTTTGATTGGTTTTCTGTTGGAGAAATTACCAAATCTCAGTCCCAGATTACATTCAACAGAAGGCTTCTGTCACTCGCTATTTTCATCCAAACCGCTTCATACTATCAAGCAGTTCATATAACAGCTATAAATATAGTTTCTTCAGCAGAACTATCAAAGACTGGAATGCTCTTCCTACTGAATTAATTGGAAACTGTTGCAGCCTTCAAATCAGCCCTAGCCGCACACACTTCAACCAAAAACCATTTTCATTTTAATTTTATTACACTTTCACATGTAAATGGCACCTTCTTTTTTTTTTTACTCTACACCTGCACTACACTTGTATTTGCAAGATGGGATTCAAACCTTTGCAAATTATGATATATATAAATATTATTATTAAATAAATAAATAAATAAATAATTTTACAATGTCAATCATTCCATGACAATATGGTTTTGTTTTTTCCTCAAAACTTGACAATAACAATTTTAATTTTTATTACATGACTTGTTCAATTTTTTACCTGGTCCCTTTGCTCCTCCAGGCATCAATCGTCCAAGACGGAAAATCACTGCTCTCTCATATTCCTGTACAATCTGTGACAAAGAAATTATACTGTGAATAAAACCAAGTATGATTGAGTTAAATAACTAAACAAAACAAAAAACAAAAAAACACAAGAAAAATAATGCATTTTAGATTCACTGGGTTATGTTTTCAAATGTATTTTAAAAGAACAGCTGCTATGTTTTTGCATTGGCCATTTGACAACAAACTCTCTTTGTCTAGCTGCAACTCTAGTGACCTAGGAGTGATGTCTAGAGGCACATGGTCATGTTTCAAGGTCTTCAGCATTGGTTTACAATAGTCAGTCCCATATACAGGTTGTGTACCACTGGTTTTTCTACCAGCAAAGTATTAGTAGATTGTCATAGTTCAGAGGTAGTGACCTAGGAGTGATGTCTAGAGGCTCATGGTTATGTTTACAGATCTTCAACATTGGTTTGAAAAAGTTAGCAACACGTACCATGCTGCCTGACAAATGGTTAAAAGATGGAGAATTCATTTTCACTAATATTATTGTAACTGATTTTTTTTTCAAAATTGTTAACAGAACTGATAATTGTCTGATTTTTTTCAATCTCTCCATTTTTTTACCATCATGGTTTTATGTAACATACCCTTAAATATACAAAAATCCCTACCTTTATGCAAAAGCAAAAGGATATCGGAAATGTACAAAGGCACAGAATGAATGACACAGCTGTCAGTACATAATCACAAATGCCACGCTCTGGTGCTTCCCCTGCAAAGTAATAATGATAGACAAGCTGGCTTAATAAAGCAATAATAATGATGATTGTTACAAACAACAACAAAAACAAACAAAAATCTTTACATTCAGTTGTTTTCAGGGAGGTCCTCAGACAAGAACAAACAAGTCATATAATCAAGTCACAGGCAGAGCTGGAGTAGCTGTGCAATCCAGTTCTCCGTATTCTTCGATTCTATCACTTTCAGGATTAAACTAGACATAACTTGTAAGGCCTTGATTTATTGTTAATAATGCTTATCTTGAACAGAGTTTATTCTAAGGGTCCAGAAGGGCCACATTGGAGATTTTAGAGGACCCTTTTCCACAAAAAGGGGCCAAACATCTGATATAGAGCATAAAAACCAATGATAACTTGGTGGTGTAAAACATGACACTTTTTGATGAGTTGCTTTAATGGAAAAAAAATATGTAGCTTAGCTTTTTCAGGTGTGTAGTGCAGAACAATAATCGTGCATTTTGTGCATCAGGTCATATTTTTGAAATTATTTCAAAAATACAACCTGATGCACAAAAGGTATAACTATTTAATTGTCAATCTCTTTGCAATAGGAACATTGCCTTCCCTGGTAAAATTTGTGTGCTGGTGCAAATTTCACGCACCATTATATTTATAGTCGCAGCAATCCTGCAATGCCACACTCTGTTATGCCCCGATGACTCTGACATACAAATCCTTCTAATTTTGTTTCCCTTCCAAACATTAGGAACTGGAGTGACCAGGGCATAACAGCGCTTTTATCTCACCCCCGAATTGCAATAAAATGCTGATTTTTGGCAAGTAAGCATTTTTTCCGAGTAACAACAAATCCCAATTTCATAAATTTAGTTTTTGGGACATTTTTAGGACTCCATTGGAGCTTACAAACAACTTATGTAATCTGGCTGCGATTTGACACCACAACACATAAAAATATGGACCTTTCGTGTAATGTTTTATGGAGTTTTAGTAAAATTTTAGCATAGTGACTGAGGGTTAAATATAAGCTCAAAGAAGAAATGTAAACAAGCTTTAATAAGTCCTTGGAAAATACAAACAACTTCAAGGCTTTTCACTCAACCTTTGCATTTTGCATGTTTACGAGACAGCAAGACATTTCAGTGATAATCGTGTTTCCTTAAATTATTTAAAGCGGAAAAAGCTCTATTATTAAGTTTTGGGTTAAAACTAAGGCTCTTTGCATGTGAAATTGAAAAAGGTTTTGCTTCATATTCTTCGAAAATTGTATCCAGCACGCAAGGTTTTTTAAACAGGTAGTGTGGATTATTAGTAAGAAAACTATACTATATTAGTGGAAAGATTTAACGGTATTATTGATTTGAACAAGATCAGTTTCTTATCACAAATAATTTCTGTAAATTGTGCTATTTTTTTAAAGCTCGATTACATGCAAGTTTATAAGGAAGGTTTCGCTTTAATAGAGCTTCAATGCTTACACTAAACTCCAAACATTAACAACTTGAGTTGTTGCATGAATACAGTCTTTCAAAGCTTATTTATACTTTTGCAGTTTATATCCCCTTTCGATCAAAAGCTTTTGTATGCCAACGGCAGAGTTCGCTTATAGCAGTAAATTGCCAATCTGTCACAATAACAAACTGCTTTATACAAATTTGAAACCTTTTCGACGCCCATAGAAGGTGCAATATTGCTTCAAATTTAACAGTCATAAAATTGTTATATTTCAACACCATTTTCACTAAAAAGATAATGATTTCTTACCCTCCGCGGCCATTTTCCGAGATTGTAATATTCTTGCAAACTTGGAAACCAACTGCAAATGCACTCGAAATAAACTTCTACGCAGCTACATATCACGTGACTCATGATAGAGACTCGGCCCTTGGATCAGCCAATCATGTTCACGACCACCTCCCACACATTCTCCCGCGCGCGCGCGAAAGAGGGCGCCATCAGAATGATTTCGCGCGCACGTCCAGTACAGTTAAATGAATTTAGTGTTTTCTCGACTGCAGCCCAGGGTATTTTTACTTCATAAACATCTGCTGAATCAAAACATACCTGGGATAAGGCATTGTAAGTGTGCAAACAGACTCGTTTTGCCTGAATACAATAAAATCTGCAATTCGTTTTGCCTGGTAAGCCATTTACGCCGGACGCGCCCCATAAGAAGAAAATTAAGATAGATAAACAACAAACAACAACAAACTTTATTACCAAATTAAAAAGTTAACAAAGTTAAACTTAATTTACAACATAAATATATTAATACAAAAGAGGTAACATTTACTCAGAATAACTGAAAAGCTAATCGAGCTGAGTAAAACTACAGGTTGGCACTAAAGCTTGAGCAAAGCAACGAACCAATAAATCGTTTATTGAATAATACATACCTTCAGTCTCAGCAACTGAATTACGAGCCACAAAATATAGTGTTTTCACATGACGTCACGGCGGCCATGTTGGTGTCCCAAAACAAAGAAATGGCGGCAATGTTGGTGCCCCAAACTAAACCTCTGGGAATTGTACTCTATTTTTATGCAAATACTTTCTTTTGTTTCAGGAAACCAATATGCCCGGTAGTCACGTGAATGAAAACGCTCTATATATTATAATAGATAATTACAGTAAAAGTACAAAAGACTAATATGAATAATTGAAATATCGCACTAAAATACAGCTCATTGTTCATACATGCATGATAACTGAAAAGTCTAGATTTACCAGCAAGGCTCGTCACGCAATGTCCTCCCTCCCCCAGGGTCGACCCAGGGTAGGGAGCGCGTTGTGTTTCGAGCCCAAACGACCTACCAAAGACTTGAACACCAGCTAAAGAAACTCTACGAAGCTGTAAAAGGGAAAAGCAGAAAGCAGAAAATGTCACTGATAACTGCAGTTGGAAGCAGTTCATGTTAAAAATAAAAGAATTGCTTCCAGTTAGCTTCAATACTCCCAATAAGAATGTACACTTCGTATTCATACCACTATCTAGGAAAGATCCGTCTGCACCTACAAACATGTTAATTGCCGCTGTACCTGTGGAACAGGTATTTCTTGGTATTTCTCGAACTATTTTAACAAGAGCTCGGGAGGTTCGTAGTAGCTCTGCTGGTTAATAGGAAATGATTTAGCGATGATTGAGTAATCAATAAAATCCAATTAAAAGCAATGGCTAATCAATGAGTAATCAACACGCCACAAAATTTTTTGTCTTCGAATACTCAATGTTCACCGGAAATAATAACTGACTCAGTAATCAGCTGATCATGATATGATATGATAATCTTTATTTATCCACGGTACAAAATTCGTCAGCTTAAAAATGCCTAACACTAATATAATAAAAATATTTAAATAAGTTCGTTCCATGGTCAGATCGTTCCAAGTCAGATCGTTCCAGAGGAAAGTCAGATCGTTCCACAAAAAAGTCAGATCGTTCCACAAAAAAGTCAGATCGTTCCACTTAAAAAACTGCTATTTTATTAACACGTACACCTAAAAGTTTAAATAAAGTGCCGTTTCCGAAGGAAATATATTTACCTACAAACGGCGGTTAGTTCGAATACTCTCAGAGTAAAGTTAGTGATGCCTTTCCGGTATATTAACTCGTTCCGTCAAGTAACTTATCCGGGAAGACTAGAACGTCTAACCATTTGTAGATGTCATTACAAAGGCAGCACTTTCTCCTCAGTTATTTAAAGACCCTGAGTGGTGGTCCGGCAGGGGTTTGAACCCGCGACCTCCCACACGGTTACTCAGCGATTACTCATTAATGACATTGACCCTTGATTACTTATGTCAAGTCTATACCACTGGAATTAGCGAATGATATCCCCGGAACACATCAAGTGTACAAAACTGATCTCCGCCGTCTCGTTATTCTGTAAACGCGCATTATCAGAATTATAAATAAATCGCATTTCCATGCTCATGCAGTTCCCATTTTTAAGGAAATGGTATACGACTTTGAAAATTGCCTTCCACGACGTAAGCGATTTGGACGCGTGCGCTCTCGAATCTTCTTGCTCTACTACGGCTAGTGGTATAAGGGACTCATCCCAGCTTCTCCATATCTTTTTCAAGGGAACACAGATCGGTTAACTCGCTCACTGGGGAGCTAACTCGTCTATGTGCACTTCTATGCGCAGGGGATTTCTCAAGAATGAACGAGGTAACCTCGAGGTGGACGAAACGACTGGCATGCTTGTGTTTCACGCACCATTTTTATTGATATCTTCACTACATTTGCGCGTCGTTTACAAAGCTTAATTGTCTACTGTTTAACAACAATTACGGTAATAGAAGGGGGCACAGGAAAGTAACAATAAGTTTCAGAGATAAAGCGACGATTTTCAATTTAACAGGCACGTCTCGGCAGAAACTTCTGCGGCTTATGCAGATGTAAATTTGAATATAAATAACAAGTGCATGCTAATGAAGACACATACAAATAATATTTAAGCTTGTCTTTGTAATCCGCACACTCTTATCCATTATTTATATTCAAATTTGCATTGAAGAAGGCGCAGTTTCTGCCGAAACTTGTCTGTTAAAATAATAAATTGAAAATCGTCATTTGATATCTAAAACTTATTCTCTATATGAATTGTACTCTGCATAGTACTAGCTAAAGGAAATTATATTCACGAAACAAATATAAAGGAGCGTTTGCTAAATAATTTGCTCCAAGGCGATTGTCGTTCTACAGGTAAACATGTCCTATAGTAACACAAAGCATATTTGTTTTGACACACTTTAGCACAATTCGGGAAACGAACTGCTGTGGAGCAAAATCAATGTTCTGTGTTTTCCCGCAGTTTGCGGTTAACGACATACACTATCTGACAATACAAGGAACAGTAACCTACAAATAGACAGTGTCATAGGAATTACTTTGCTTTCTTTCGTCCAAAAAATGGTAAATCCGTGTGAATTTCTTTTAAATCACCACTAAGATGAAATAATGTGAATATTTATAGAATGAGCTTCAGTAAGCTATTATCAATTTATCCAAGACACAACGGAAGAACTTGAAAACTTTGGTCCAGTCAGTTTTTCAAGAAGTTTACGAAAACTTCTGCGAGTGTCCTTTGAATTTTGTTACTTAAAATTGATGACACTGTCCTTTTAAAGGCAGCTACAGAGTGCAAACTCACTATAATACACTTTGGCCAAATTTAAAAAGTCATTCTAGATGGCATTGTGCAACTCTGTAGCCCGTACAACAAGCATTTTCACTTGCAAGAGTGAAAATGGGAGGGGTGGGGGGAGGAGGGAGGGGAAACTTCCTCTGTCTAGTTCCTAGAATCATCTTCTCCTCTCAATTCTTGCCATTCAACTTTTGGGTAGCAAACCCCCATTGAAACACTTGCTATGCAGACTATCCAGAAAGGGACTGCTAGCCGTCTTAACTGGCTCTATTGGAAAGTGCAGCTAGCCTCAAGTATCTGTGTCCTGTTGAAATTTCAGCCGGTGATAAGATCTCTTTCAGCCATTAGCCGACCCTTAGCGACATCCAAGGAAAACATCATTTGCATGTCATAACTTTGATTTACAAAAAAATTTGGCCAAAGGTAAAACTATGTTGTTTTCTCCAACAATATTTTTGTCACATAGTAAATATACTCCAGTTTCACATCTGTGGGGTGTTCTTAACAAAATGTATCCTACATAACCATTTTTTGTGTGCATAATATATAAACCGATAATACACTCATGGTGGCAAATTAATTTTTGATTATCAAACTGTCTCTCAAGACCACATTAAAGATAACAAACAACAAAAAGACTAATAAAAATTGTACTCAAGTTTTATCCTAACCTACAATAAAGCTCTCTCTTGCAACAAATTTTGAGAAGATAGAGAACAGCACTGCACCAATACACTAAAACTTCTACTGCAGATATTGTTTTCTCCAGTAACTTAACTTTTGAGCCTAAGGTGAACCTGCACTTGGCACCTTAACCATAAAGAAGACAGACAAGTTTTTAACTATGCAGTCAAATTAAAAGTTCTAGCATGAGTGAAACAGATACAACATACGAGTTATTTTTTCTTATATAATAATGAAGAGAGCTGACTATGCGTTTGATACTAAAAAAACCATCAGCAGATTCCAGAGTGTTGGATCAATGGTCATTTATGGTTCAGCCTTTCCTTTCTGGCAGAAACCTGCTCAAGAAATCCACTGGAAGTGGGAAGAGGACCGTGGAATTCTTCTCAGCAGAGATGGTGGTCAATGTCTGCAAGTATCGCAGCTGAAGAGCAGACGGAGACTCTGAAATGATGTCAGCAGCTTCCTTCAGTGCACGAGATGCATTCATCTCACCCTCGGCAGCAATCACCTGAAATAAAAGTAATATAATTTAAAAGTCACTTTATTACAGGTTAATTGCTATTAGGAACATTTGCGAATCTGTTATTGTATCAAATACAGCAGCTTACAATACCAAAGAAAAGTGTAGACTAGGAGCACAGCAACCTTGGGTTTCCATTCCAGTGAGTAGTACAAATTAAATTTGCCATTATCAAGCAACTCATGTGTAGTGTCATGTAGACATCTAGGACTTCCTTACCACTGGAGACTGTGGATCATGTGACTGACAAACAAGGAGTCTGTTGGTGTGTGACCAAGAGTTACAAGCAATGGCATGTTGGTCAAGCTTTTGGCGCCCCGAGTGGCCTTCACAAATACTATATACGTAACAAGCCTGGCATGCAATAGGATTGTACCTTAGCACGAGCCTCGCGCGAGGCTTCAGCTTCAGCTGCCATGGCTCTCTGCAACTGCTGAGGAAGACGAACATCCTTCCTATACATCAACAAAACACACAACTCGTTACCAACCAATTAGGCCCTTAGCAGTTCTGTTTTCTTCCTGCACCTACAAGCTTTAAACATTATTTTAATGTCACAACTAAACCATCCATGCTGAATTCTCATGGGAAGATACATTGCCTATACAAGAGATCAGCCTTTGATATGTATCAGGTTGGTGATTCAAGGGTTACCCTCTGTTGTTGTATTACACAAGAAACTTTGCTCCACATGGCCTCTTCACCAAAGTCTATAAATGTCTACTATCAGCACACTGCTGGGGTAACCTGAATAGCACCCCCTCCTTGGGGGGGGGGGAGGGGGGAGTAGTAACACTCCTAGTTGCTTCATGCTACAGCAACAGGGCTGAACTCCAGGGCACAGTTGTTTGAAAGCCGATTAAAAGTTAATTAAGGTTTTCATCTTGCTCCTTGAAAATGATTTCGAAAGCTCATTTTATGTAAGTCAAAACTGAGGGATAAAAATCTTTTGGAAGAATCTCTATTGACTGGTAATTAAACTCGAATCAGAGTTCACATTAATTCAGGATTAGCTTAATTGGCTTTGAACAACTGGGCCCAGCTGTGTGGGTAACCTGTGCCTTGTGGGGAACTTTGACCTTTTACCTTCCTTAAAGGCCCACCTTCACCCAAGAGTCATTGCGGTCGTTTGTTTTTGTTTTGAAATGGTGTATTGTCCAAACGCGTGATCTTAATGGCTGTACGAACTCAAGCAGTTCATGCGGGTTTCCTCTATGACTCATGCTGGAGGGAAAGAATATTCGTGATCGATTATTGCTTCTCACTCGACTCCCGCTCAAATAAAATGGGGGGTTTTCATATATGAAAACTGTTCCTCAGCGCGCAATACATCTTGGGTGAATGTGGGCCTTTAAACAGCAGTTGCTGCAAACACGTTCTATAGACCTTTTTCATAAATGGCGGCCAATTTATTATTCTTTTCAATATATGTTAATTAGCCCTACTAACCTCGTTTTAAAAATTCTATTGAATTTTGCACATGCTAACGAGGCTAGTAAGGCTAATTTTCATGAAAACAAAAGAATTATTTATCGGCCGCCATTTATGAAAAAGGTCTATGCTGCCACAAAAAGTGACACTCAACTTACTG
Source organism: Pavona decussata (assembly GCF_977016875.1). NCBI lineage: Eukaryota > Metazoa > Cnidaria > Anthozoa > Scleractinia > Agariciidae > Pavona > Pavona decussata. The sequence continues at coordinate 926,907 of NW_028145534.1, read as the reverse complement.
AATGTCTTGCTACTTTTTTCTGTTATGTTTATAATTAACAGACTTTGTGCTTTTTTTCAGTCAACACTGCCAATAAGTTGTATCTCTTAAACATATCACCTATTGCACACACAGTTTATTTCAACCCAATCTACAGTCTTAATTATTAAACAAAATCTTTGCTTACACTTCAACACGTTCCACCTTCACACCCCAAGGATCAGTGGCCTCATCCAGAGATGACTGTTATGGAGGAGAAACAAAAAACTCAAATAAATAGATAAGCATTACTTCAAAATAACAAAAATAGTTATTATATTTACACTCTTAGGACATCTTGCCAGACTTTTTATTCTTTTGGATCAAAGACCCTATGTTATCAGGGGCACAGTACACTGCAACCATCCCCGTCCAACTACTATTATGTGGACCCAGCCTAGCGTTCAGTGCTGGCCAACTTAAGGACGGTGCCTACTTTTGTTACTGCGCATACGTTCTGCGCATCTGGAGATACTCGGGTTTCCTATGGGTGGTGCCTTCTAATACAGGGACACTTTAGTGCGGTTTAACACTATGCGGAGAAAGCAGAACTGAGCAAGTGCTCTTGGTATCCAAAAAGAAAATTGGGGGCAACCATGCATTTTTCAGAGATAATATAGCTTCAAGTTGGAAAAAACACCATACGTTGCTTTGTATTTTACGGCTTATTAGAGTAACTGTTGCTTAATTATCTCTAAAAAATGTGTGGTTACCTCCAATTTTCTTTTTGGATTCCAATAGCCCTTGCTAAGATCTGCTTTTCCCACATAGTCAAAAACGTGCAAAAATACTTTGGTATTAGAAGGCACCATTCTTAAAGTTACATTTCTTTACCTGCATAGTGTGACTGATGCTTTCACGATCAGCCAGGATGTCGCTGAGGTTCTTGGTTCCCAGTACATTACGCAAAGTTGTCTGGGCCAGCAGACGGGTGGAGCGATTGGCATTCTCCACATTGGTGATGGATGTAGTTGCATCGTAGATTCTGAAGTACACCACTGCATCTACAGCTACAGTCACACTGTCTTTGGTTAGAATCTAAACAAAAATACAATAGATCAACAGAACAGAATTAAAGTGCACCTAACCCCAAAATGTTTTTTTCTCTTAAATAAATCTTTGCACCTGTTCGAAACATATTGCGCTATTTAGCGCCTTTTCCAACCAAATCTTGACTTTTTATAGGGTGTAAAAGTTACGAAATCCAGCCATCATCTGTCCCATGACCGAGCTAGTTAAGGGCATGGGTCTATTCCTTACTTGGCGTCACAAACTGGTTTGCATTGTATTAAGTCTTTGTGAAAATGCATGAAAAGAAGTTTGTGACGTCAAGTAAGAAATAGTCCCATGCCCCTTACTAGCTCGGTCATGGGACAAATGATGGCTAGATTTCGTAATTTTTACAGCCTATAAAAAGTCAAGATTTGGTCCAAAAAAGGCCCAAAAAGGCTCAATGCGTTTCGAACAGGTGCAAAGATTTATTCAAGCAAAAAAAAAAAAATTGGGGGTTAGGTGCACTTTAAGGAAAATTGTTTAACTTTTTTTAACAAAATAAAGGATAGATCATAAAGCTAGATTACAGCTAGACAGCTTTTATTTGAATTGTCATGCTTGAATATTTAATCCATAGATTCAATTTAAGGTCAGAACAAAATCAGGAGGATAGAGATGTCTACTTTAGAGTCATGTGGGCTTTGGAAGAGTATGGTTTAGGCAGGCAAAGGCTTTAGAAGTAATGAACTCAAACTTAACGGATCATGTTACAAATCAAGAGCTTTGACATATGAGGAATTAGCAGTACATACAGGTAGTTTTGCACTAATAAATGAAAGGAAACTGCAATGGGCATAGTTGGAGAAGCAGCTCTCACTAGAACGTGCATTGTAACTGTTCTCCAGCAAACCAAACAAAGGCAGAGAGCAGAAGAAAGCTGACAGCAACAATATACATAAAACAATTACCTACAAAAGTGGGGTGAACTCGATTAATAAATACAAGAGCATCTGTCAGTAATGCTCAGCATGGACATCTGCAGCTCTTACATACACTAACCAAGTTATTTTGCAAGGCACATGCAGAGTTACAGCAGCATATAACTGTACTCGAAAACCTTAATTGAAAGTCTCCCTAAAACCTATAGTCGAGAGTCCTTAATTAAAGTATTTCGAAAGCAATCTGACAAATATTCTGTACCGAGGCCCAGTGTGTTATTTTTCTAAAGGCAGCAGTTTCTTTGTCTACTATTGATTGAGTTGATATAGTTTTTTTTTATTACTTACATTTAATTAATTTCCAGAGGCGTGTTTAGTTGGTCAGGTTTTCTCAAATTAATTAAGGTAATATAAATTTCCAAAATACAGTAATGACAACAAAAATTACAGCTAAGGAACTTCATCATTAGCTTCAAAGCTGCTGACATCCTTATCCACTCAATTCTAAGAAAATGCTTAAAATTAGTAGCATTATTTAACACCTGGCAAACAGAAAGACCCCTGACTGTTTTTAATTAAAAGTTCTTGTAAAAAAATAAATATCAAGCTAACTTTCTCCTGCTTTACAATGTTTAGCAGAAAGTAACTGTAAATTATTTTCACTTTTGTAGGAGTGGTGATCATACCAATTTTCACATTTTCAACTGTTTTCTCAGGTTATAGGCCTGGAGGTTACATTGCATAGAGAATGTATTAATTTTAGAAGATGAATAGGCAGAATATACTACATTAACAGGAAGTCTTTTTTTTCCACAGGAAAGATAGGCCTAATGAATATTAATGTTGCAGTAACTGTAATTTACAAACCTCCTGTGGTGGCACATCAAATGACACAGTCCTGAGATCAACTTTCTGATATGAGTCAATACATGGCAGAATAAAGAACAACCCTGGAAAACAAAAATATAACATATTAAATTGTTGTCTTTAAATTGACAAAAAACTGTAACCCATACTATCTTGGAGCTGGACATATTGACAAATATGTATCCCAGAAGAAAAGGGGAAAGGGAAGGGGGATGCAACTCCCCCAAAGAGTGACAGGAATGTATCGTGTTACTGTGGGTTACTACCACTTTCACATACGGTACTAAAATTAACTCATATAGTACATTTTGCCTCTTGTCATGCTGCTTTGTCATATCCTAAGCTACAGGGAGCCTGGACCTTATCACCCTGCGAGCAGAGCCTCCTTTTGTCTTTTTCTTTAGTAAGGAGAGAAAAGGAGGCTCTGCCTAAATCGCGTCAACTCTTTGAAGCCGCCGCAGCCCGAACTTGTGGACTAGTCAATCTTGTTTTCTCTCTTCAAACTGGTTTTTCCAGTGCGAGCATCCGTTTAGTGAAAACACTGATGGTTTTAATTGAGCCCGCTGTACCATGACAAATCAAGATGGCTGCGAGATCTGCTCGTCGTGATCGAAGCCAAACACCAGTTATTCTCCACGAGATTCTTCTTGCAGTCAATTCACGCGTGACTGGTATTTTGAAATTTGAACGGCATTTTAAAATTTACCTGTCAGTTTTGAACATCGCCAACAAGGTTTCAAATTTCCCGTAGAAGTTTCCCTAGTTTATTGACGGTATAAAGCTTTGAATTTTTCTTTACATTACAACATTAAGTATTTCTAGAATAACAATTGTTTCCCAAGTATTTTGAATCTTTTTTTTTCCTGTTAATACTTCCTCTTCGGAAAGATTTCCAGAGAAATGTTCAACATTCCATTCACATGTCGGACATTACAAAGAGAAATTCAAATGTTCACTTCATTCTCGGAAATACTGGTCACGCGTGGATAATGTGATCTGATTTTTTTCCGGCTCAGATACGTCTGTCTCTCTTCCTACCAGACACGGCAAATCCTTAATTTATCAACTGGCGATTCCATTAATAAAAGAGTTATCCAAGCGGTCAGATGAACTTTCGTTTCATGTTCCTTCGCAGCCGATGTTAACAGTGGTTTCTTCTCTCATTGCCCTGAAAAATTATCTGAAAGGCTCGACTTGAAATGCTGTATTGGAGACAAGCGCACGCCTATTAGGCATATTAGGCCTGGGTTCAAAACGGTATCAGCGCATGCTCAATAAAGATCTTACTCGATTCATGCAGAGTCTTTCTCGCGAACGCCAAAATTGAGCAAGCAAAAGAAAGGCTCTGCTAGCAGGATGGGACCTTACAAGCCCCTGGCTTCAAAGTCAGGCTTCCCGGTCACCAAACCTATTTTGTATGTGTAGTGTGTAACATTTATGTATGATGAAACAAATAAAAATGTTTTGACATTAAAATGAATTTTGGCAACACCCACTACACAACATTCTGGTGCTTTTTAATCTCAAAATTTTAGACTGTCACTTTTATACAGCAATCCCCAAGATAAGGTGTATCATCACGCCAAAAAATCTTGTTACATTTTACAACAGAAACTTCCATACCTGGTCCTTTGGCTCCCCCAGGAAGCAGCCGACCAAGACGGAAAATTACTGCTCTCTCATATTCTTGCACAATCTGTAGTTTGTTGAGAAGACAAAAGTGAAAGGTAATTATGATGTGGCTAAATATAATTCAGGCAAAGTAAAAATCGAGGCAAGTGCTGGTTAGCGGTGCCTGCATGGCCGTGGCGTGTGGGGTGGCCACACCATTGTGCAGGGGCCTCTAGGTTTTTACAGCTCACATGTTTGTGTCAGTTCATTTCACACCTGTTCACTCGCCAGAGCTTGTGCTTTCCAAGTTTATTGCTCCCAGTCCCTCCCACCCGTTGGTAAGTATAGTTCAGTGGTTGTATGTGGAAAGTATTCTTATTTCTAATGTCAGCATTGTATTTCTGTTATTACAGGTGAAGTGAGCCAAGCGAGGTGCAAAACCATGGCAACCCTGAGAGCGGCAACCACCCTGCACCGTCACACTGAAAGATCAGTGGAATGATGATCTTTCAGTGTAACGGTGCGGGGTGGTTGCAGGGTTTGAGCTAGGATTTGATCACTGGAGGACAATTTGTCCCCTTGGCTAAAATTTTGGGGGGCATTTTTATTTTTAGGGGGACAGACAAATTAATTTTTATTCAACATTTTGTTTACATAGATATTGTAAGCAAGCCAACAAAAACCATTACAACTTCACGCCGATTTAAGTGTGTCATTGAGAAATGGGTGACTCCGCTGGATTTTGTTGCCTGAAGGCTCTCTTTATTCCTTTGGGCATTCACTTCGGCAGCCGCGAAATTAGCTCGTTTTTACTCGGTTGAGAAAAGGTGAGAACTTTGCAGGAAGACCAAGACGCGAATTCAAAAGACAGGAACAATTGTCTAATTAAGCAGCCTTGAGCCGCGAAGTTGCGAGAATATTCCTTTGTTCTTGTTATCAATAGGAACTGCGAGGAATCACTGCAGACGTTTGATGGTTTTAAGTTCTTCGCAAAATACTTTAAGCTGTTATTTATATCAGTGAACGAAGAGTCTTTTGAGAGCTTTAAAAAGAGATCCTAAACGTGGTGTTTTGATCACTGTAAGCCGAGTTTCGATATTTTTCGCCAAGCGGTGCTTAGAACGGCGAAGTTATTATGCTTAATTAAATTTGTGCATGGCATCATCATCATCTTCCCGACGCGTGGAAATCAATACCATCTGTTTAATGATAACTTTTTTTTTACGAAAACGCTAAAACATTGATTTGTATTCCCTAAAGAAAGCACCTTAGGAGCTATGAAAGAGTCAAAAGAGTTCCAATTGTAATTCACTGTAAGCAAACTGGTATTTGATGTTGTGCGCTTTGTTTGTTACGAGTGAAGACGTGGTCGATCGTAATTAAGTTTATGTTTCTAAAATAATTGCTTCTAGCGAAGAGATTCCAAAATATCAGACCAAAAAAGGAAGAAACAAAAGGGAAACTCAGCGTGGAAGTCGCATTCTGATTATACTTAATGACGCATTGACAAACAATAACATCAGCTCTTTGGCCTATGTAGGCACGCGCTCTTTTCAGTTGACCTTATTTACATTTTATATTCAGCGATGCTCTAACTTTTAGCTGAAAAGCGAGAATCTGTTATAGATCGCTGTCATAAAAGATGACAGATAAACAAATCGGCAAACCATGTATCCGTTTAGCGAACGAAATTTGTTTATTAATTACTCGTTAGTTTGCAGGACGGGAAGTTGTTTTTAAAACTCTCGATACTGGAGCGGCGCGTTGTGAGTCGATATGTTCATGGTGACTCATTTCTCTAGCCTCCCCAGGGAGCTTCCACAGGTCAGCAGAAAACTCTAAAACAAAAGATAAAATATCTCACCTACTTCAAAGGCTTTGCGATCTTCGGAAACATGCTCTATTGTCGGAAATTGTTCGACAAAAGAGAGAACAATAGCTTGAATATATGAATACTTAACGACCCCAAAATTTGGGGTACACACTTAAATCGGCGTGAAGTTGTAATGATTCTTTTAGCTGATCCTTGTAATACAAGAACAGTGATACAAACAAGAAAAGTTAAGTTATTGGTGTCAAGACTTTTTTTCTTGTCATATTTAAACAAAGGATCAATGACTTTATACTTCAAAACATCTCAGCATCCCCTTGTAAACTTCAATTCCTTTCTTAATTACTGGTAGACGTACATGTAATCCCTTCGTGTCTGCTTCCTTTCGACTTTTTCCGTAAATTTTGAAGGGGACAAATTGTCCCCTTGGCCTTTTTTTAAGGGGCAATTTCAATTGCAGTGCAGGATTGGCGCAATGGCATGGCCTGGCTCAAACCCTGGTGGTTGTGGCTGACAGGGTTGCCATGGTTTTGTACCTCACTTGGCTCACTTCACCTGTGGCACAACAAGTCTTTCAGGCACCGACCCCCAAGCTCATCTACTGACAATGAGTTTAAAGTTAATTACACAAAAACTCCATTTCAGTTAGAAAATATAACCACCTGATCATTTCAACCTATAATTTCTCAGGTTGAGCAGGCCTTGATTCACATAATTATTGCTCTCTATTAGATAATTAAAATTGTGGATAAAACTCTTGGTGTGTTGTTAACTGGGGTGTGCTATCTTAAACAAATCATGAAAGAAGTAAGCCTAAGAAACTCAAAGCAACAATTGCCAAAAACTGGTTTTGCAGAGAGAAGGGTTGTAAACTTGACAGCGCTTCCCATCCAGGCTGGTGACTCAACACTACACGTAACTTCCAAGAGAAATTCTAAGGACCTGTCATGTGGATCTATGTTTTCTTGAACATTCAATGTTTGGTTAGCTTATCCATGCAATTCAGAGCAAGTGGTTTGAAATAAAAATGGTTGCCAATATTCACCACCTAAATGGCGGAGAAAGAACTCACAAGTGGGAAAGAAAACTGCCTAATGTATGTATTTGTTCAGCACTGTCAAAAAAAAACATATAAAAATTCTACCTTTAATTTAAAGGCAGGGGCATTTTGCAGAACGCCAAATCCATAGAAGACACATAATGTCAAATGTCTGCCATAACAACAACTTAAAGCTAACTGTCTGTATAACCAGTGCTTAGATCTGAATAATATCATTCATTACTTTGTTTTTTTTTTTCATTCATTACTTAACCCTAAACTGTTGTTGAAGGCATAAAATGTGATATTTGGCATTCTGAAAAATACCCCTGCAAAAAATTTGGATTTGAAATTCTGCGATCCAAGAAAACAATCTTCATCCTCAGTTGATACTAATGCTGCAATGGCAGCAGAAATTCATCATATTCAGATATAGGGAAGAAAAATCCCGTTGCTGCATGCCATAAACCCTGACCCCAACACAAATAATCAAAATTATTATTTTCTTACCCTTTCTAACAATACTGTAAGCACCGGTGTATAAGCCGCACTTGCAGATATGCCGCACTCTGAGTTTCAAAGCTCAAATTTTGGAAATAAATTTTTTTCCAAAAAATAAAAGTAAGGACACGAGAAAGACTGGTTACAAGTTTTGCTGTAACTTATTAGTAAATTGCCAGATTGGAGTAAAATGATTTCAATTCAAGATTTCCCGTGTGTTAGGCCTGGGGCGAGAGTAAGAAACGTTATGGACTTACATTCCAAATGGAGAAATTTGAGTTGAAATCAGCTGCGCACGCTATCATGTACATCTACAAGGATATTTGGAAACCATCCACTGGTGACAAACTCATTGTTGAATTGGAGTTTGGAAATCAGTTTGTCAAATTTGTTGTTAAAGTCCTAAACAGCAGTGCTCGAAATTAAAAAAATATCCGGGTTGTCCCTATTTCAAAAGCCGGGCAACCAAACCCGTGGATTTGGTTGCCCGTTAGAAAAAAAATTTTGCATCACCACAATAACTACAAATCATCGTGCCGTCTGGTGTGAACTGCAACCAAGGTTGTTTGTCTTTCCATGTTCGCTGCGGTTCTCGTTTTCTCTTTTCTTTCTCGTACCGTGCATCTGTCTCGCTCAATTTAGCTTTTTTTGAGGAGGCCGCATTACACCGGTCAAAAAACGCCACATTTGCACTCATTGAAAGAAAATACTTGTATTCTGTACTGCTAATTGAAGACATAAAAAATCAAAACCGAAATAAAGAATTTGAGAACAATTATGGTAACGATTACATGCCGTGTAGAGCTTGAGATGTAACTCACATTGCAATGGCGGTGAAGCTTGAACTAATCCCATAGTTCTTAGTGTGCGGCGATGGTTTTCGCTGTTGCTGTTTGTGTCTTCAAAGATAACCGAGGTTGTAAACTTCATCCAGTTAGTTCATGCAAACAAGTACCCTGCCCTAAAGTTTACGCCGGCCCAATTAGTGATCTTGGCTGAATTTTCTTGCGTTCACGCTCACGTTTCTGTGAAATTTCCCTTTAAACTGGAATCGAGGTTTCAAATACTTTGCTCTAGCTGGGGTTCAATTTTGACAACAAATTATAAGACAAGTTTTTATGTAATGGTAAAAACCCCAAACTTTCAAAAAGCAAAGAATCTGACATTGCAACCTTTACCTTTAATGCTCTTAAAAAAATTTTCTGGTGAGGTTCTATCCTCTGAAAATTTCAAAAATTTCACAGAAGGAAATTGAAAAAAAATATACCTCGTAATCAAAGCCTAATACACAATGACAAATGCCTGTGTTTGCGTAGTTTTAACTCGAGACTCAAAGGCATTATTTCACCAGCAAGAGGGTTTGGGGACACAGGTTTGTTCTTGACTTTTACATTTTGGGTGATCATTTCAATGAGTGGTGACATGACATGCATAATGAAGGTTAAAGACTGACCCACTTCATACAATAAGGACCTATTTACATGGAAGGAGGGTAACCCTCCTAGAAGGGTTTCCCTTGTAGATGGGTCATAAGATAGCCCTCCTTTACATGTGTAGGGTCATCCCTAGGGCTATGTCTGTCAACAAAGCCGCACAAACCTGAAGCCATCGGTTTGAAACCGACGCCGCTGAATTCACACTTTGTCCTGTACTCCTTGATATATTTGAGAAGCAGTTCAATGGTTTCAGGTGTTCATGGCAGTTTTGTTGCCTTCTTTGACGAAGAAGTTGGTCGATTGGCCACTTTTCTGTTACCTTTCGATTTACTGCGTGGCTGATCAAGTACGGCTCCATCTCTCGAGCCTTCGTTCTTGGTCAAGAATTTTGCCAATTAATTGGACAATCACATCATCAGGAGAATGTTTCATTCCAGCTGCCAAGCTGTTGCCCTCGTTCCGGCAAGGATTCACCACTCTGTCCGCATAGTTCTCCAAAATAAATCTCCAGGTTTATAACCATGCGAAGCCATGTTTATAGTTGACAGGAATGTAACAGTAATCTGATCGCCCTAAATTTGGCCCTACTAGGAGGGTAACCCCACCTTGAGCGTTTACATGGCTTAAACAAACAGAAAGTTGACCCTCCTAGAAGGGTAACCCGAACAAGCAGATAGGGTTCCCCTTCTCCTACGGTAACCCTACCTCCATGTAAACAGGCCCTAAGTACGCTATTTTATGTAAATAAATATATTATTGTTGTTGTTGTTGTTGTTGTAGAAAGAAAACAAGGAGAAAACTGGCTTTGTAACAGCCCGTGCCATATGGATGAAAACCATATGGAGCCACCTGAATGACCAATAATTCTAGTCCCATTGACAGTTTCTTCTGGTCATATAACACTGTCTTTTTTTTCTTCTAAAAGTGTCGAAAGTGCAGATTTACGTAACCATTTGGAGATGTTCTTCGCAAGCCCGGATTTTGAACGAAAATTCTAGGCCAAAAAAATGCGGCTTAGACGCCGATGTTTAATACGGTAATTGTGCAAAATTACTTTATCGTGCACATGACATCAGATCCCCTACCAGTTGGCACATAGCAAGCAAAAATTAGTTTAGATTTAAATGACTGATCTTGATAGAACAGCGCTATGACAAACTTACCTTTAAGGTAAAGAACAGAGATAATGGCAGCGTACAGATGAATATGATGAAGGACAAAACCGTCAAAACATAGTCACAACAGCCACGGCTTCCGCCCGAATCCTCTGAAGGAATAGAAATAAAACAGACAAAAGCTACAACAAGTCGTAATGCTTGTAAAATCCAACTTAAAACTACTGAAACTTCACCAAACCAAATTAAAACATAATGCTAAAATATCTAACCATGTACAAGGTGTTAGTAACAGACAGTACACAAAGTAACCTAAACCTTTCCGATGTTGTCTCATTAATAAATTATTTCCTCAAAAAAGAATCCAATTTTACACGTTTTAAAAGCCAAGTTGACATTATTTTGTTATGGTTTACAAGGATTCCTATATCCTTCGCCCTTTAATATCACTTTTATGGTCATTCCGAAAACTGATTCCTTCGGAAACTGTATGAAACGGGCAACTCCCCCAGACATTATGCGCATGCAAATTATTATTCGAAGGTGATAATGTCTTGCTTATGAAACACCAAAGAGGTTCGAAACAAGCTGTGCACGAAGGAAGAACTTCACCAAAGAAAAATTGGACTTATGAAGCGATATCGAAATGAAACAAATAAATGACTGATGTCAAGAACGAAACTTATCCAAGACATCTTCGTCAGTTCGATTTACACTTGCGTTTATAAACATCCGTGCTGCGACACTGAACTTTTTTTGGTTGAGCTGAATTAATAAATTGCCTCTGGAGTCATATTTATGCCACGTTTACCATTAAAATTGATCAAAACTGCTGAATCCCGCTTAGTTTCCATCACTGAAACATGTCAAAACTAGGGTCACAGCCCAGCTAAATTTAGAAATTTACGTTAGCTCAAAGCTTACGTACTTCGCTGCATATGCAACGTAAAATCACAAGACCACGGCAAGACCTTCTCTTGGGAATTGCATATTTCTTTCAACGTAGCGCATAACACTCGAAACAGTTTTAAATAATATTTTAACGCAAATTATGTGAACACATCCACTAAAATAAGCAAAACATTACGAATTAAGCTTATATATAAGAACTTAATCGATTATTCCTTCCTCACTGGATAGCTTGCTGGTAACTGCACTGCTTCTTAGGTAAACTGTAATCACGTTTATTGGATTTAGGGCCAAAGTTGTAAATCATACTACAAAATACGGCAAAAACTGTTATTTGACTTACCTTCTGAATCCATAAGTTCCGTTTTGGGTTCCTTATTCGCGGGAATTCGCTCAAAGTCCGCCAGGGCGAAGAAAACCGAAGAAGAGCACTTCGCGGTGTTCGCGCTGGATAATTAAACCATTTACCTAATATGGAGGTAACGTGACAGGGAGAGGGTTAAGTGCGCCTTGAAAGACAAACACCTGTCTTCGTGCCTAAAATGATGTTGCCTTGGCAACCACATCATCACACTACAAAAAGCAAAATGTAAAAAATAAATGAAAATATAAACAAAAATCTACTTATTCACTAGAATTACACTACTAAATTTCCTGAAGGAACCACCTTTAAAATAGACAGAAATTTATGATGTTATTGTGGACGTAAGGTGAATCAGTCCCATGCCACCTGCTGTGAGAAAATTATGGTAACGACGGTGAGGCTGTGAGCTCTCCCTTGAAAACAGACAGCTTCGCGTCAAAAATTATACATCTCCGTGAAAAATGAGTAAAATTATCAAAAAATTTGCGAGGCCACAGGCAGCCCAAGCTCGCAATGTGGTGTCACGAATGTGACTCTTTCTGCAAGTGGTAATCAATATTTTATCATGTGGTTTAGGGCTTTCTGCAAATGACAAAAGCTAGTGGAGTTGTAGAGCTACAATGCAGTTTTTATGGGAAATTTCACAACATTGCGGCCTCCACGTTTTCATTTTTATTCAGGCTCTCTCTCTCTCCCGCGCCAATCAATTCCAAATTTCAACATCCCCCTTAGCCTCGTTGCGTGCCTCCGGCCAGAGCGCGAGCAGCTACGAAGGAGACTACATTGGCTTGTTCAATTCTCGCATCCCGGGGCCAAAAAGTCGTTTAAATGACCTACCAAGCTTCCTCCTCGAGGACAAATTTTCAGAATCAATCAATCAATCAATCACACACTGTTCATGCTTTGCAAAACGTGATATAGTTTCTTGACACTTTCAAAACCTATTTTGAAGCCGTTTGAGTGAGCCATTCCTTCACAAAGGCGGAATTCTCTCCTTAATTAAAAATCTCCTTACTCCCCAAAACTAGGGAAAAACCACGTGCGAAAGCCGCTAGACAAAAAAGAAAAATTCAGTTCAAATTTTCCCTCCCCGGGGATGGTGCACGGTCAAATGCCCGGGGTATGCTCGTGTAGGGGGTTTGATCGGCCCGCGAAAAGAGAGGACTGCCGACGCCTATTTTTGTTTAACCAACCACCTTTTCTTTAATTCATCTTGTAAGCATTTCTTTATGTAAATATTGCGACGACTGACTACCTGCAGTAACACAGCTATTTTAGCCACTAAACTGAACTTGTGAAAAAATTTATCTCTCTCTCTTTTTTTGATTTTGTTTTCCTATCTCCTTTTACCCCCGTCCCCGTTTCTTCTTAGTTACAGCCTCGTTTCTGGCCAGCCTAGCCTGTGAACAGGCTCTCAAGTGTGTCAAGTAAGGCATAGGGCGAAGAGAAAAATCGGCGCGACGGAGACGGACGAGCGCAGCGCGGTCTCGATTTTACTCTTCGCCCTATACCCTTCTTGGGAGCCTGGCTAAGGCAGCCCAAGGCAGCGCAGGTCGGAGAAGTGAGGACAGATGCCCAAGGTAGTTAACCAAAGTGGGAGGAGTTACACCACAACGGCACAAAAACGAATGATGCAGTAACATCAAGTATTTAGTGTTGAAGTGAGTGAGTTAGTGCCGTGGAGGTGCAAAGAGAGTACGGAAGAGAAGTTAGTGGAGTTCGCCGCGGAGATCAGTGTACAAGGGAGGTTTGGGAATTGACAGTGTTTTGGAAAGAGAATTTTGAAATGCAGAGGACCCGAAACTCAAGCGGTATGAGGAATTCATTGATGCGTGTAGTAGAGGGTGGCTGGAGTCCAGAATTATCAGCTTTCTGTTGGTTGCAGTGGATATGGGCGAGGAGCTTGCGTACATGTGTAACTTCACAACGTACAAAACCTACCCCGCAAAAACACGACAGGTCTGTAGTCTGTCCCATGCCACTACCTGCAAATATTTAAATGCTCCGCCCCACTAGCACCTTGCGCTAAACAACTATAGAGAATACGAGTAGTAAGCGAGCGAGGGACACACGCGAGCGCGCGCGAAATTGCTCGCCGCAAGGAGACGCAACGCGTGGCTCGTCGCGTGTTGTGTCACTTGCCCCAGTCACGCGAAGAAATGGATTGAATTATAAAGACCAAAAAGGAGACAGCTGTAGGCTGAAACACCTTTTTTATTCATCAGAACCTAGATTACAGATTAAGAAACAGTCAGTGAACAACATTATTTTAAAGCTCCGACTTGCAGAAGTCCTGTTTTACGTAAAGAATTTTATAAGGAAAAATAACGGAATAACAATATACCAGTGAAGGATGAATAAATGAGTATGAATATATGAAACTAAATATTATGAACTGCAGATGAAAGATTAAATAGAAGAAAGATCCTCGCAGTTAGTACGTAATTTAAAAAGGGAAACGAAATGAATTCTGGTAGTTGTAGTCAAATGATGTCATCGTAAAAATGGCGAAAAGAAGGCCTGAAAAGAAATTTCAGGCTTTCTTTTCACAACTGCTTAAGTTGCGTACTAACTGAGAGGATCTTTCTTCTATTTAATTAGCTAATTCCCGATTAAAAATTAACCAAGGTTTTCATCTCATGCAATTAAATCAGTTTTTTAAGAGCTTATTTTAAGCTGTAAAGAAAAGTGTAAGTCAAAACTGAGGCACAAAAATCTTGATTTAAAAGTAAATAAACTCAGGTGTGTCTATCTATCACTTTCTTGCCTTTCACACAGCCAGAAAAAGAAGCAATCCTAGAAAAGATCTTGGTATATTTTCTCAGGCATTTATTACAAACTGAACTGCCATGATGTGGTGTTAAGTCAAACACTACTGTAATTATGCCTGTATCAGAATCAGAAAGACAAAAATTGAGGTATTTCTTAGAAATAATATTATAACCAGCTGTTCCTCCAGTAAACATCTGGGACAGGAATTTTTTTTACTTTTCAGTTTGGGACTCATACTATTCTTCTGCCTTTCAAAGGCACTATATGTTAACTTTAAACTTGATTTAGGTGTCCCCTACCTGAAGTACAAACCATCTTTTGTCTTATTGACAATATGCTGTACAACATTTCCTTTGTTAAAGCAACAAAACAAACAAAGTGCAGGTTCCTAATATCTATAATTTACTAATAATTTTATATAACTACTTTTCATTTTTGAATGAAACAGTGGTATGGAAAATCTAATACTTTTAAGGTGCTAAACACAAGTTCCTATATGCTTATCTCTATGTAAACTTTATAATAATAATAATAATGAGAATTGAATACACTTGTATAGAACTATATTTCCTGAAAGATACAGTTATAGCACTTTACAACAATATAACTTAAAGATAATAATTAAAATACAATAAAATTACTACAAAAAGAATGAAGACATTATCTCATTATGGTTCATAAAACACTTTGTTAATTAAAGCCATGATTTAAGTTTACGTTTAAATACATTTATTATTCAGCCGAAGAGCTTTTCCTAATGCCTGGTGGTAAAACTATATCTTCCTATGCGTAACTTTTCTTTTATTCATGTTTATTGTTCACAAGGATTGATGGAACCAGGATAATAAGTTATTGAAAAAATTACATGCAGTTACATAATAACTACTAGACAGGATTTTCCCGCCCATGAATGCTTAACAGATTGCAAGTTTGCATGCTAGGCCCAGTCTCTAGTGATCCCTAGGATGACAGCAGCCCAAGGAGCTATGCTACCACCAGGCCTCTCTCCCACCTGGGAAGGTTAAATATAAACAATTATTACTTGTATTGGAGCCTACCAGCAGACCCGCATCATTGATTGATTTATGGAGTTCTTTGATTTCAAGCGGGCATTAATGTGCACTTTAATTTGCCATGTGTTTGCAGGCAGAACATTATGAAACATCATTGTCACATATTTTAGTTCTGAAAAACCCTGAGGCAAGCATGCAGCTCCGTAAATGTGTGCATGAGTTTCCAAAGGTGTTCTGAGAGATGGTTCCATGAAGTTTCTGCATAGACTGACAAGGCACCTAGCAGTAAAAAGTCAATCCTTGCAAGGATAAATATCAAATCAAGGTTGTCATCCTATGACAGGGTCACTTGCACTGCTTTTCGTTGCTGGAATGTGACGGCCTCCTGGTGAGCCAAGATGACCAGTATCTTAATTAAAAGTGATGTCACCTTATGCAGTAACCAAGGAAACCAGAAACCAGATGTACACGGATAGATAAAGGGACAGTCCTCCAAACTTTGCAAACCTCAACACTCCTCTTTTTTCATCTGCAAATGGTCACAAAAGTCAGACCTGAGTATACAAATAACTGAAAGTTTCAAGGGTTCAGCTTCCATTATAATGCTGACTGCATCCTTCATCTCAAACAAACAACTAAAGGTTGGCTTTTTAACAGGTCTTTGATGAAACATTGATAACCAAAATTAAAGACTGTGTAAATTACACACTTTTTTTACTTATCTTATTACCAATACAGGCTACTCCCTTCATTGCGGACACCCTCAGGATCGCAAGTCAGTGTCCTTTGAATGGCAAGAGTCCGTAATAGCAAAATTACTGGCAATTTAGCTGTATGATCTATAAAGTGTCTTTATTTGCTTAATCAAATCTTTGTGTTGTTCTGATATGGAAATAAAAAAAGATTTTCCTTAATTGCCAATTTTTCTTCCCAACATTTGCTAAAGCATATTATAAAAGCATTAAACTTTACTTTTGGTGGGTTACAATACTGCACAAGATGGGAGACTGGGGATAGTATAGCTGTGACGTCAACACAGGATCGTTAATTTTACGGTTTTTCTATTCCTCAGTAATTGTTTCATTGTGAGTATTCAACATTCCCAGTCATAATTTTGTCCACACAGTTTTGTTTCTCTCCACACAAAAAGTAGGTTCAATTTCTGCCGCTCCCTTGGGTTCTACTCGGTTTTCTTTGGGGATGGGTGCAGGCTCATTTCTGTATTATTATTTTGTATTTTTTCTTTACTCCACATGATGTTATTACATAAGGTTACAGTGCTAAAGAGAGGAGTGGAGAAGGGTATAATATAGTTAACTATAATTGTATGCCCTTTAAAAATACGAAACAATATTTGTTAAAATATCAAAAAAATAGAAAAGGAAAAGCAAAACTAATTATAAATAGAGGAGAAGAAAGACAGAAAACGTTTTACAAGGTTGTGTGGCAGTGATTAATACTGAGCAAAATAATACTGGAAGAGAGCTTGTTTAAATAGTTGTTTTGTTGGATTCCCAAACAACAGCTGGTAATCGAGCCTACGCAAAAAACAACTAAGGAACAGGTTTTCTCATATTAAGGCTGCTGTTAGTATAAATTTCGCTAATACTACTGTCAACGAAAATGTGCCTTAGGATTTTCATTATAGGCTTTGAAGAAGTCCTTCATTCCATAGGGAAGATAGGTCAGATGAATATTATTGTTGCAGTAACGGTACTTTACAAACCCCCTGTGGTGGCATATGAATATTAATGTTGCAGTAACTGTAGTAAAGATACAAACCTCCTGAGGTGGCATGTCAAATGATGTAGTCCTGAGATCTACTTTCTGATACGTGTCAGTACAAGGCAGAATGAAAAACAACCCTGGAAAACAACGATATAACATAAATTGTTGTCTATAAATTGACAAAAAGCTGTAAACGTAAGCGTATATCGAAATACTTATCCAAGGAATGCAGACAATCATTAGTCCATGCTTACGTAACTTCAAGGCTGGATTATTGCAATAGTTTACTATATGGGTTACCCAAGTACCAGCTATCGAAATTACAACGCATACAGAATATGGCAGCCAGGCTTATAACGGACACAATGAAATTCGATCATATTAAACCTGTACTTTACAACCTTCATTGGCTGCCAGTAAACTATCGTATTCAATTCAAGATCTTGATGATTACTTTTAAGGCGATTCATGGCATGGCTCCTAGTTATTTAAGTAACCTGATCTGTATTAGATCATCGTCTAGGTATTCATTATGCAATAATGATACAATATTTTTAGAACGTCCAAAAGGGGTTATGCGCACGACTTTAGGTGCCCGCTCGTTTCATGCCTCTGCGCCTGCGCTGTGGAACAGCTTGCCTGCGCACATCCGCACGATTGATTCGCTAGCGCTATTTAAGAAATCTCTTAAGACTTATCTTTTTAAGCTAGCGTTTTAGTTTCGCATTACCATGTTATAAGCGTTTTGTATTTTATTTATTTACTTTTTATTCATTCATCCATTTATTCATTATTTATTTGTTATTATTATTATTTATTTTAGTACTGTTATTGTAATGATCTAAGGCAAATAGCATTTTTATTGTAATATCTATTGAAAATATTAGTTTCTCTTGGATTGTAAAGCGCCTTTGATCATTCTAATGTTAAAGGGCGCTATATAAGTTAATAAATTATTAATTATTATTATTAACCATACATTATCTAGGAGTTGGACGTATTATATCCCAGCAAAAAGGGGGTGGGGGAGGGAAGAGGGAGAAGTAATCCGGATGCTTCCTGTTCCTGTAGGTTTAAATACCATTCTCACGTATGATGCTAAAAGACCCACAACCAAAAACAAAATTACAGGATCTACTAACACTGTATTAATTTGCAGTAAAACTGTAACTTCCAAGAGGTAAAAAGGAATTTTGGCCACAACCGCGATTCTAGTGCTTTTAATAAAAGAAAGTTTGGACAGGCATCTCTGTCACTTTTGTACAGCAGTCCTCACAGATAACTATATCTATCACCAGTTTAGAGCAGTGTTGTTACATTTTAGAACAGAAACTTCAATACCTGGTTCTTTGGGTCCGTCAGGAAGCTGCCGACCAAGACGGTAAATTACTACTTGCTCATGTTCTTGCAGAATCTGTTGTTTGTTTAGAAGACAATAGTAAAAGTTAACTATAAATTATCTCCAATTTTAACCAGTTCCCAGGCTGATGTGATGGACTGGGGTGTGCTGTAAAGTGCTATCATGCAAATTATCGACCGTTGAAAGTACACATGAAATGTCTGAGACCTCCAAAATAATTATAACCATGAATTTAAAGTTAAGCGAGCCTAAGAAACTGAAGAAAATGACAGCCAGAAAGCAAAAACAAAAACAACAACAAAAAGAATAGCTTGACGTACTCTGTGCAGTGTACATGTTGGACATGGTATATTGACAGAGCAAAACTAGTTTTGGTAAATAATCCAGAGAGAAGGGTTGGAAACTAAATAGCATGTACCTAACATCCAGGCTGATGACTCAAGAATTAACGCACCAATAATAATAATAATAATAATAATAATAATAATAAAAATAAAGCTACCGTCAATTGACTTTCCTTTAGGGAATAGCGTAGAAGCTCAATATAGTTTTGGTATTAGAGAACTTTTATATTTTATCGCTATTTTTTTTTAACTCAGCAGTTTTCTTTTTATAAGTTCCTTATTAATACGATCGCATAGGTTACGCTGCGCGCCCTATGTGGTTCTATTTTAGCATACATATGTTTAATAACTGCACAAAATAATAATAATAATAATAATAATAACAAAAGAACCCACCAGTGCTCAAAATGAGCGGTCGTCCCAGTTGTCTAAGACCAATTAAAGTTTTTAAATTTAAATTACATAATTTATCACATTATATCAGAATCCCTCCCAGTTGGCACATATATATGCAAACAAGTTGGGATTATTGAAATGGCTGATTCTAATAGAGTCAGCATCCTGACAAGCTTACCTTCAAGGTACAGCACAGCGAAAATGGCATGAAAAGGATGACCAAGAGTAAAGACAAAAAAATCAACACATAGTCAAAGCAGCTGAAACTTCCACCCGAATGCTCTAAGGAAATCAAAAGAACACAGAAAAAAGTTTCACATAAATTATCACACCATAATAATATAATGCTACAAACAAAGGGCTGAGAGCATTAAACCGACCCAAATGACATTTCAGATCATTTTTGGTTGTTTTAGCTCAGATTAACTGGAAATTATTTTTGCATGTGGCCAGTTGAATAAATGCATTCAGGAAATGTTTAACTCCAGTGTTTTGTTTTATCTGTACACGTATTGGGTTACAGGCAGCCATTGAGAATTTAAATACGTTATAAGACTTTGTATGGGGAATAAAATATTGCTGATTCCGAACCTTAAATAATTCTAAATTTTAACTTTCATTCAATAAAATGAATAAAACTGACTCACCTCTGATGTATTCTCATGCATTTGGGAGTTATTTTACTGTTTCGGCCCTTAATTTTTTGAAATCACTGTTATTTCCCACAATGATAATTTTCAAAGAATACCCAAAAAGGTAAACTAACCCCCAAATGAATGAGAATACATCAGAGGTGAGTCAGTTTTATTCATTTTATTGAAAAATAAAAGTTAAAATAATAAGACTCCGTCTTATGAAGGGAATAACGGTGATAACTTTTAAAGAATGCCCGAAATGGTAAAATAACCCCCAAAGGCACAAGAATACACCAGAGGTGAGTCAGTTTTATTCATTTTATTGAATGAAAGTTAAAATAATAAGACTCCATCTTATGAATGGAAAAACAGTGATTTCAAAGGATGCCTGAAATGGTAAAATAACCCCCAAATGCACGAGAATACACCAGAGGTGAGTCAGTTTTATTCATTTTATTGAATGAAAATTAAAATAGTAAGACTCCATCTTATGAATGGAAAAACAGTGTTTTCAAAGAATGCCCGAAATGGTAAAATAACACCCAAATGCACAAGAATACACCAGAGGTGAGTCAGTTTTATTCACTCAATTGAATGAAGGTTAAAATTTAGCCTTATTTAAGCATCGGAATCGACAGTATTTTATTCCCCATACAAAGTCTTATAATGCATTTAAATTCTCATCGGCTGCCTGTGACCCAATACCGTATGCACTCGAAGGTCATCGTCCCACTAGAAATTAATTATCACACGCTCTCTGGTGACACGAGCTTCACCCTGCTAGCAGAGCCTTTCTTTTGCTTGCTCGATTTTGGCGTTCGTTTCTCTCCTCAGTAAAGAAAAAGACAAAAGGAGGCTCTGCTCGCAGGGTGCACGAGCTTGGGCTGCCTGTGACTAAAGCTGCTTCAAAGACTGACAAAAATTGCACAAAAATCGCAACTTACAGTAAATGGCCTTAACAATTCAAATTTCGATAATATTAACGATTGTTTTTTGCCAGCAAGGCGTAGATTTCTCGCTCGGCCGGTTGTATAAAAGTAAACTGGTAATAATGAGACTGTTTCCTCTGATCCGCCACGTTTTCATGAATGAGCGCGCGATCGATTTGTTAACTGAAGCTAAAGGAGTACTTAGCCAGTAACCTTTATCACAAGACCTTCTCTTGGGAATTGTATTACTTTTAAAGCAAAAGGGAAAAACAAAACATTGCGTGATTTCTTCCTTCCTCACTATGCCTCTGGGATAGCTGGCTGGTAACTGCGTTGCTTGTATCTCTGTATCTGAGATCACC
Source organism: Pavona decussata (assembly GCF_977016875.1). NCBI lineage: Eukaryota > Metazoa > Cnidaria > Anthozoa > Scleractinia > Agariciidae > Pavona > Pavona decussata. The sequence goes on along the minus strand of NW_028145534.1, from coordinate 905,746 downwards.
TTTGGCCAAACTAGTTGTACGATCAAAACTGTTGTTTCTCTTACCCTCTGAATCCATTAGCTCCTTTGGTTCTTGACTTCTCTTTTGTCTGGGATTTACTAGCGTTTATATGGGATATAGGTGCGAATCGGATAATATTAACACACAAGGCGGGGGAAACAGAAAGACTCGGGTAGGGGGCGAGAGAACGCCTTCTCTCGCTCCAGTCTCTTCGCTTTTGTATTACCGCGGCGCGGGCACTTGCGTTTTTCTGCTCTCAGGGCCGTACATAGCGGGGGGTGCAGAGGGGGCAGCTGCCCCCGCTAGGAAAACTAAATTTTTTCTGACACAGTGTTGAGTTTGTTGAGCCATTTCCATAGCTATATTGGTCCGAAATCACAAGAAAATGTGAATTCCAAGCAATTATTTTGGAAAATCTTTCGAGGATAATGATGTTGTAATTGGGCTGCCTGTGGTTTAGAATTTGGCGAGTAAATTAAGACTGACAAGCCTACGCCACTCCTGGTCTTTTTAAATCTAGCTTACACGAGTATGTTTCTAACAACAACAAACAAAAAACAGAGAGTTACAAGTTAGGTATATACCTACCCGCAAATAGCTAAAGCTAGTCGAGGCGGATAGGTATGACTATATTAAACTAAATTCAAATAAATTTTGGTGTTTACAACTGACATTACAAAGGAACAGCAGCAACTAAAACAAAACTTAAATAAGTAGTAAAAAATTAAGTGAATATACAGAACAAAAAAGGATTCGCAAGCTATATTGATAGAAATTACAGGATTGTTACAAATTTACAAGCTTTTGATTATTTCAAGAATTGAAGAAGGTGTAAGGTAAGCATTTTCTCTTTTAAAATGTTGATTAGTATTTCATGGATTTGTTTTTGAATAGTTTTCTGCTGTCAGGCTTTCTAATATTATCAGGTAAAAAATTCCATAGCCGTGCGCCAAATCGAGAAAATGAATTCTTTAGTTGTTCAAGACGTGAAGACATGATATAAAATTTGTCGGCGGTTGCTGACTTGGTGTTGTAGGAATCTATATCTGAGACATGTTTAAATTGGTTTTTAAAGACCTGCGCTAATTCCCAAGTATTTGTAGCGGGTTTGGAGGATTTGATAGAGTCTTGGATTTAACCATCGTATGTTCCGACACCCCAGGTCATTTGTAGCTGATGAGTTTTGATTTTCCTATTTTGAATTATCTTCATTTTGAATATGACCTCTTATTCTGCGGTGTGTTCAACGACGGTGTTTTTGATGCCACATAGGGCATTTCAGCTAGGTTTGGTTTGGCTCGTTTGAGTGCGTGATAGTCTTAACTGTCTTTCTTGTTGGTATTTGTGAAATATTAGGATAGGGATTAATCATTGCTTGTATCGTGCAATGAGCTTCATTCTGTAGTTGTTGTAATGCCGGGCCCGGCTATTCATGAGTTTTTGTCACAAGGTGTTGAGTTTCTTACACGGCGATTTAGTTTTTTTCAGGTCTCTAGTAATCGTTGTAGCGTGTTATAGAGCTATGCAACGTGTCACAGTAATAAAAGGCTTGAATTATACTTAAAGATCTTTTTGCAAATGCTTAGCTCCACTGTTATGGTAGGTTTGATTTCCTCCTTTTGTTTTCAGCAGTGCATCGACTGTTTTCAATTTACCATTAAATGAAAGGCAATGTGTGGTTCCAGCTAAACAAGGTGTTTATGCCATAGTAAATTATGATAATTTAAGACAAAAAGCATCAATGTGTTTTCAGTTTTCTTTAAAGATCTTAGAGGCAACTTTCTTTGTGGGAATAAAAAAAAATGAAAACGTTCAACTAGAAACTGTCTGTATACGGGAGACCCCTGTGAGGGGTGTGCGGAGTTTGCCTCCCTTCCCCCCCCCCCCCCCGACAAAAAATCCTAGGTATGGCCCTGGCTCCGTTTTAATTGTGCCTTGACAGCCACCTGTCCTAGTTCCTAAAGGTCAGCACACGCGAGGGGAATAGTCACAGGGACTTGTTTCAGAGACTAGTCCGCTGTAGGGTTTACACGATGGGACAAGTCCCTTAAAGGGTTTACACGCGGGGACCTGTTATTCATCGGGCGCTTTCACTGAAATTCAGAGAAGCGCAGAGACGGAAAAAGAGCGGTCCTAAGCAGTGCTACCGAACTTACAAAATTGATCGCAAAACATCGAAATATACACGTACACATCAATAAAACAGCACATTGTCGAACTAAAAAATAAGGTCAGTTATGTACAATTTGGAAAATTTTTTTTTTTTAATTTTCCTCTAGAGTGCAGTATACTACTGATCCAGAACCGAAAACTAACAGCTATTCAAACAAGGCCTCTAATACAAACAAATTTGAGATTTATTCTCCAGGCCATGTCAAATAAAATTTCAACCTCACAATCGGCCCCCATCTTGAAAAGGAGCACGTAAGTGGTTATGGGACCTAAAGTACTGATCAGCGATTGGTTTATTTTCATTTGAACGCAATGACGAGCATAATTTGAGAGGACAAGTCCCGAGGACTTGTCCCACGAATTCAAACCATGTTTGAATCCGTGGGACAAGTCGCAGAGACCAAATTCTGGTCCCTGTGATTAAATTTTTTGTGATGAAAATGGGTAGTTCACATGAAGGGACTTGGTCCCCGGGACAAGTCGCGGGGACTAGTCCCTTGTGTGTGCCGACCTTAAAATTATGGGTGTTGCCACCCTGTTCGGGATATTCTTTGCTGTCCTCCTCAAGTTCCCATTCGGGACTTCCACCGAAGGCATCTACCAGGCTGACGGGAAACTGTTCAACTTCGCGAGACTAAAAGCCATCACCAAAACGCAACTCAAACTTTTGCCAGACTCTCTGTTCGCAGATGACGCAGCTGTCGTAGCTCACTCAGCTGAGAAACTCCAGCAACTGATGAGACGCTTTAGTGAAGCCTGCAAGCACTTCGGACTGACCATCAGTCTCAAGAAGACTCAAGTGATGGGCGAAGGAGTCCTTGACCCACCTGAGATAACAATCTCTAATCATCAACTTGAAGTGCTCCATGATTTGGATTGGCAAGGCATCGACCACCATGTCCAGCCTGACAAAGAGAGTTTGGAAGAATGGAAAACTCACGGCAGAAAACACCAAGATTCAAGTATACAAGGCGTGCGTGCTGAGCACGTCTCTGTATGGAAGCAAGTCTTGAGTGCTACATGCGTTGCATGAGCACAAACTCAACACCTTCCACCTGCGCAACCTCCGACGCATTTTGAACATCGCCTGGCAAGACAAAGTTCCCGGCACTGAGGTTCTTGAGAGAGCAAATCTGCCAAGCATGTACTCTCTATTGAAACAACGACGCATGCGATGGCTGGGGCATGTTTGTAGAATGGAGGAGGGCAGAATCCCAAAGGACATTCTGTGTGGTGAACTGGCGGAAGGAAAGCGCCCCGCTGGCAGACCGCAACTGCGATTCAAAGACATCTGTAAATGCGACCTGAAATTCATGAACATCCGGCGATACAAACTCTTGGGAAACTCTTGCCAAAGACAGATCAGCCTGAAGGGAGCAGTGATAGCTGACCTTGATACTTTTGAGGAGACACTCACATCCAACACAGACGAGAAGAGAAGGAGAAGAAAGAAGAAACAGCAAAAGGGGCATAAAGACTCTACCTTCATCTGCCCCACCTGCGGAAAGGACTGTCATTGAAGAATTGGCCTTTCCAGCCACAACAGAAAATACTTCCAGCGCGCAATTCAATAGTCTGACAAGATCGATGGATGCCAATATATATCACAAATCGTCTCAGTACAAAGCAGGAGCCCATATGTCTGGATATCTCTGGAAATATTGGATTGATCCCATTCAAATTTAGTACCAATAATGCCCAACAGAGACACAAAATGACGCCAATTTTGATTTTGCCATGGCATTGCTCTCAGCCCCAGTCCCTGTAAATAAAAATAATTCTCACAATTCAGTTGAGGTGAATTTATATTGTGCTGTTCCTCGATCTGGTCACAAGCCTAACCAATTTATAAATTCATCTCTGAATAGACTATAAGGTTCAGCAACAAGTGTCTTCTCGTGTTTCCCTTATTCTTGACAACAAGAAGCCACGATGGTTCTCGGATCTTATCGTCACTGAATTTCGATAACTTTATCGATGAATGCATGAATCGTCGCTCTCATGCTAGAGATCTCAGTGGGGTTTACCGTCAGTCGTCAAACAACCTAAAATTCAACCATCAACCGTCAAAAAGGGTAATGTTTACTGTCAAGCTTCAAAAAGGCAATTATGGTCTTTTCCACTTAAGGACGGTGCCTACTAATTCCAAAGTATTTTTTTGCGGTTTATGACTATGCGGGAAAAGGAGATCTTAGCAAGGGTTATTGGAATCCAAAAAGAAAATTGGGGTTAACCACGCATTTTTCAGAGATAATTAAACATTAACATCTCTAAAAATCGCCTAAATATAAAGCAATGTATGGGATTTTTTCCTAAATTGAAGCTTAAATATCTCTGAAAAATGCATGGCTACCCCCAATTTTTTTTTTTTTGAGGTACCAAAAGCATTTGGTAAGTTCTGCTTTCTCCGTATAGTTTTAAACCGCGCAAAAATATTCCCGTATTAGTAGGCACCACCCATAGGAAACCCAAGTATCTCGCGATGCGCAGAACGTATGCGCAGTAACAATAGTAGGCACCGTCCTTAATTTGTGTCTAAATTGACATCACAACTTGAACTAGTTTCCTGTCTGGAAGTACTTCTGGTTTCAAAATATCACTGATTTACTACATTGATCACTTGTTTCTGACCAAACAGCCTCATTCCCGGGGCTTTCCAATTTTCACATGGAGAGCCCTGGGAACGAGGTTGTCTCCTGAAAACAATTGTTATTATAAAAAAACCACACACACACAGAAGTTAACTTTTAACTCACGGATGAAGATTTCCCCTTCATAACCGTCAAAGCTTTCCCCATTGAGACCCACACACTAGTGAGATATCTTGATAGTTCACGGTCCGGCTCATGTCCCCATTTAATCTCGTACTCAGATCTCCCACGGTCAGCTCACATTTCGAAATTCCCAAACCGACTGAGAGCTGGGTACGAGATTAGTCCCCACCCCCACACGAGGGTCCCCTTGCTCGTGTTTTTAGAGATGGTCCTTGGTAAGTCATGCGATCAACGAATCTTTAAAAAAAAAAAAAGAGAGAAACACGGTTATAACTGAAAAAAAGAAAAACAAAACAAAACAAAACAAAACAAAACAAAAAAACACCATCAGGCTAATTTGACAGTGCCACAGAGTCAGCAAGGAATTTTTGCTTGTGGATAGAATACTTTGAGGGAGACCACTTGATTGTGGCTTATTTAGCGGTATTTCACGCCGTGCTGTTTATCAGAAAAACATGCAAAAAACATATTGCTACAGAAATAATCCGTAACCGTCTGGAACGCAAACTTAGCATGTGATTTGCATAATGACGCGCGTTGTTCTCGTATACTCCTTAAATAAACAACAACTTTCTGGCGGTCTACAGCGCCCGAGGCGAAGAAATATCGTAAATTTCTGGACGCGTTCAAATAAGCAACATGTCTGTTCCAGAAAATTGGCAAACAACAAAACCCACCATCAGGGAAAGAACCAAGTTCCTGCTAAACAATGATCTCTTCAGCGATGTGAAGTTTGTGGTTCGTAGGAGTGATGGTGAAAGTGAAAGTAATCAAGTGGTTCCAGCTCACAAATTTGTGCTGTCGATTGGCAGTCCTGTGTTTGAAAACATGTTTTACGGTGAGCTAGCGGAGACTAGAGACTCCATTGAACTGCCTGACTGTGATTACGAGAGTGTGTTGGAGTTGTTTCGTTACATGTACAGCGATGAAGTGAATTTGAGCGGAAGTGATGTGTCGATGAGAGTGTTATACTTGGCGAAGAAATACATGGTGCCTTCACTCGCTGTGAAATGCACGGAATGTTTGCAAAATAATCTAGCTCCGTCAAATGTTTTCAATTTTTTGCCAATGGCCGAAAAGTATGAGGAGAGAGCCTTGCTCGATCAATGCTGGAAAGTAATCGATGAACAATTAGAAGTAGCAGTGAAATCGGATGGATTTGTGACAATTGAGAGATCCTTACTTCAAGAAATAGTCGCAAGAGAAACTCTGTGCATTGAAGAAATCGATTTATTTCAAGCTGTTGATCTGTGGGCAACAAAACAATGCGAAAAACAAGGCTTAGCAGCAGATGGTGCACTGAAAAGAAGGATTCTTGGCGAAGATATCATAAAAGCAATCCGATTTCCAGTGTTGAAACAGGAAGAATTTGCCTCTGCTGTCCTCGATACAGGCATTCTTACTCGAAATGAAGAGGTGACCTTTTTTAAATTCTTCAGTTCAAAACTGACTTCTCCAGTAGGATTTCCAGAAACCAGACGATCAGGAACAAGAACAATTTCCTCCGCTCCCTCGAGTCCGTCTTTCCTTTCCGAGCCTGAGAGACTCTGTTCGGAGGTGAACGTGGGTTCATTTCCCGAACAGCAGCTGGTATTAATCGAGCCTGAAACAAGAGCCAAGACTGTAGTCTTTCACCGATGTGACAGATTTGAATCGGTTATAGTCGCTAGCTGGGGTTATGGTAGAGGGCGGAAAGACTTTCTTGGTGTCACTGTAGACAAAGATGTGACGTTGCATGGACTTTGTTTATTTGGCAGTGAGAATAATAACTACACCGTTTCCTTAGAGATAAAAGATGCCAGTGACATCGACAATTTGTGTCTGCTTGTCTCAAAGTCAGGAACATTTTCTTCAAAGCTTCTGCAATATAAACGCGAAAAATATCATGGATTTGAGGTTTTGTTTGATTCTCCAGTTGACTTAAAAAAGAACATCAAGTACCAGATAGAAGCATTAATATGTGGTCCAATGTCTGGGAATGGAGTGAGTGGCTCCAGTACTTTCCTGTGCAATGGTGTGACATTTACCTTTTTAGACTACACTTCACGGCTAGCTAACGGAACGTCTTCTACTGTAGGCCAATTTCCTGAATTTCTGTTCTCAGTGTAGGTCTTTACTTTGTCATATCAGCGGACATGATCAAAGAAGTAAACATAAAAATACAATATGCACGGGTGTACAGGCAATACATTAACCAGAAGCCTGTTAGGGATTTTGATAATACCACAGGTGACGCAAGCTCTAGTTCTTTACCATAACGTAAACACCAGCGTCAGGTCGTTTGAGTATCAAGATGACCAATGCGTAATAATAAAATTACAAGGGTCTGTATGGCGAAAAAAGTATCGTATTTGAAGGCAATATTAGAAACGATTTTTGTGTCCCGTGTGGTTTTTGGATAGAGAGAGAAGTCATTGGAACTGAAACGCCAAAAACCACAAAAGACATGATCAGGGAATTCAGGATAGAAATACAAGACTGGCAATACACAAATACGAGAAGCCTGTTAGGGATTTTGATAATACAGCATCAGTTTGTCTATAGTAACTGAAAGAAAAAATACGGAATATGAATATGGGGACACCCGTTCTCTTTAGTTTCTCGTGGGCTTCTACTCTACTTTATCTCATTTCATAGGGTATCGTTAACATTTTTTCTTTCAGCTTTAATGCCAGCACTTACTTTCACACTGAAACTCCCAGTTGCACATAACTACTTTAAATTCATTAGAATCACACCAGAAAATTTCCTGAAGAAAGAACTTTTAGTTTTCACGGGTGAAAACAGACAGATATTATCATGATTGTAGTATGGAAAATACACCAAGTTAATTATTGGCTTGAAGCATCGTAATGATATCACTCGCGTAGCCGATTCAGCGTTGAAGCTGAGACAGAAGTAGAATAAGAAATCAAATAGCGGAATGCTCAAAATCTACGCTAGCTACTTGTAACTTTTTAAATTCTATTCAAATGTAACAAAAACTGTCACATTTCCGCAAAAAAAACAACAACAATCAGGACATAGGTGCAACCAAACACTTTCGAGTACAATATTCTTATCCACGGACTTAGACATGACAATGATTGTGATACTAAAGCATATTCAGTAGCAGAACATTTAATTAAACGTATTGATTTTGAAAACTGTTTTGAAAATTGATTTCGCTGCTTTCCGAATAATCAACATATGCCAGGAGCCAGGGTCTCATCTCTATTTTAGTTCCAGTTGAAAGGCAGGGGGTTTCGCCCCAAGCCAAGTAAGAGTTTAGCTCCAACGTTCAAGCAAGCTCCCACCACCCCCCCCCCCCCCCCCCGCAACATATCGATTCGCTCTCCATGTTCAACCCGGTTGAGCGTTGTCGAACTCGAAATGTAGGTGACGAGTGAGTTGCCCCAGTACGTGTAACACTAAATGTTCAACGCACACTGTCACACAAAAAACGGATTGAATTCTATATTAAATAGAAGAAAAAATACTTGCAGTTAGTAAGGAACTTAAGCAGTTGCGAAAAGAAAACCTAAAAAAAATTCAGGCTTGAACGTAATTCGCACCCATGACCTCTGTGATGCCGGTGCAGTGCTCTACTCACCAACTGAGCTATCAAGCCAACTGAGAGCTGGTCATATTGTGAGTTCGTAATAACTGCGAGGATCTTTCTTCTATTTAATCTTTCATCTGCAGTTCAAAATTTATCTTTAATATATTTATATTCATGAATCCAATATAAAAACAAAAAAAGAGACAGCTGGAGGCTAAAACACTTTTTTATTCATCAGAAACTACAGATTTAGGATTACAACTCACTTGTTTTACAGATTGCATATTATATACGGTCAGACTAGAGTCTATTATGTTTTTATTTAATTTAGTTGGAGCATAATGAATATATAACCTAGCGAACTTTAAATGAACTAATAATTCAAATACATCAAAGTCATTAAGACAGCCACTGTGGTTTTTCTAATCAATGCTTGGTTTACTACAAATGGTCTTTTTCGGGGGAAGAGCTGATGTATCTGGTGTTACCCCTGGGAAGTTTGAGTGCACGGGTTTGTCCATAGCGCAAATGCTGACCTATATATCTATATTTAGACAAAAAAAATATCAACAGCTACCCTATTGAAACTAGGCTTAAACCTTGAGGTTTATTCAAACACCAATAACTGACAGAATCATCAGGCAGACAGACATTTATTTATTTTAACATAACTGAAAGATCTGAATAAACATTCTCTCTAGTGGACCTCTAAGGAATATTATAACGTATAGTTTGAAAGAGCACGTTAATAACATTTACTAAAAATTTGATACAGGGTCCCTGGCCTGGTGTATGCACTATCTTTGGTCAGTTAACATGTTGTTGAAACATCCACATTGTTGAAGTGACAGTTGACCCAAACAAAGCAATTTCTTATTTATCATTTAATGATAATTACTTTCTATTTTTTATTCATACATTGGTGTGCAAATTCTACTCACCTTTAAGGTGCTTAAACAAATTTCTTATAAAGCACAACATTAAATAAATTTTAAAAATACGTTTAATACTGCTAATTGGCTGTCATGGAATCTATGATATACCTGGAACACTAAAAGGCCTACAAGTATGGTATCCTGGTATTACTATTACTTAGCAAACAAACCCCTTCAGGCGGCTGGTATATCTGAGGATATTGCCCGAGACTGAAAGACCTTCTAGAAAAAAATAACAGTTGGCCAAAAAGCGAAAATTTGAGGGAACCTTTGAAATACTGAGGGCAATATTTCAGCTGAGGGTATTGTCGTGCATATCATCTGATATGCCAGCAAGCCAGAACGGTTTTGTTTTCATGCATAACTGTGGAAAAGACAAAACAGCGAGTGATGGTCTCAAATTTTGACATTCTAAGATATCGATGCTGTGACTAACCTAAGCCTACATGTACTTCACAGTATAAACAATAAGTCTTAAACTATGGAAGCATTCCAAGCTGCATTCAGACAATAATCTGACTTTAAAGAAAACTGATTTCAGTCAAATCTGGACAAAAAATTGACAGGGAGAGGGAAAATGATGGTGGAATTTTTCTCAGCAGAGATGGTGGTCATGGTGTTTGCAGGTAGCGCAGCTGAAGAGAAGATGGCAACTCTGAAATGATTTCAGCAGCTTCCTTCAGTGCACGAGATGCATTCATCTCTCCCTCGGCAGCAATCACCTGAAGGAAATAAATAAGCAAGCTAGGTACCAGTGTATTAAAGAGATCTTGCAATCCTTCAGATTTCCCTACACTTACTTTCACATTTGTCAGACAGGGAAAGCCCATGCACTGCTCTTACCCGGATTTTGTCTTGGGAAGCCTTAGGGCGCCTTTGCTTTAAAAAAGGGGTCCGGCAGGAAATGGATTAGGTCAGAGTTTCTCATGGTCACTAACCGGCTTGGGATTACTGGACCCCTTCCACTTTGTCAAGGCTAGCTCTCTAGTTGATGGGAACTTGCAGCAACTGCTAATAACACTGGGGATGAATCTCGTCTTGCATTTATATATATAGCAGGGGCTCCAAAGGGGCACCCAAGGGAATATGGGGCAAAGGGGCATGATGGAAAAAAGCCTTTAGTTAGTTTTTTTAGTGGGTTTCTTGTTTATCCTTATCTAAACCAGGTTTTTGAGCTATAGCAGTGACACTTGAAGGATAATGTCTGTAATGGTGGTATCATCTGATGAGGAAATTATACAATGATTTATAACTGTGGCCCCAACCACTTCCTCTTACCCTCCACATAAGTTTCTCTTTGCTGTACATTATTTTCCAACAGGTTTTCCCAAACGTATCACAAGACAATAAATCGACGTTTCATTCCATTAAATGTTCTTGGTGTCAATTTTTTCTACTTCAAAGTTTGGGTGTGACCCACTGCACAAGCCTATTTACTCCTGGGTTTACTGCACAGTATCTACAATAAATGGGTAAAACTCGACGTGAGATTTTCGAGGATCAATTTTAATTTTTAATTATTACTATAATAACTTGTACCTCTTGGGGTGGTACATCAAATGACACTACTCTCAAATCCACTTTCTGATAGGAGTCAATACAGAGTAAGACAAAGAACATGCCTGAAAAACAACAACAGCAGCAGTTCAGGACTGAAGAGTTCACACAGACACTGGCAAACAAAATTCTATGACTTTTTTGTGACTTCAAACCCAATTCCATGACCTTGAAATTGACTGTTGAAGTGAACCGCTGACAAGAGGACTGGTGAAAACAATAAGTGAAATGCTGCACTGGCTGAACTTCTTAGATGGTTAACACAAACTTTACCAAATTTCTTTACTTTTCAACCATCAACAAAAAAAATTTGGGAAAAATCTGAAATTCCATGATTTGTCCATTTTCCAAGGAAAGGAATTTTGTTCAATATCAGGGACCAGAATTTTATTCTGCAACTTTTAGTTATCAAAGGTTAGCAAAAGGTGTTTAAACTAGTGGCAAAATGAAACAACCTTAAACCTTAATTTACCTGGTCCTTTCGCTCCCTCAGGCAGCAGTCGACCAAGACGAAATATCACTGCTCTCTCATATTCCTGAACAATCTGTTTAATTTAAAGAAATGAATAAATTTATTACATGAGGGGCTACCTTGTTTAAATAAGTGTGTATTCTATTCAATTCTTTGTGTTTTAATAATAACAATAGAACTCAAGAGGGAGATGAAGTAAAACAGGGTTGGGAATGAAATTTTGACAGCACTTGCCAAAGAGGCGAGTGTACATGTCCTAATAAGAACTGTACCAGGAAGATTTGACACTTGTCTTGGCAAGTGGGCAAGTGCTAATTTCCATCGACCCTGATAAAATATGAAGTATTTACTTTATAAGCCATGCGCTACATTAAACTTTGAAAGGTACAGATTATTCAACAAGCAGCAGTCATATGCACTGAAAATAGGAATCAGGAGAAAAAGGAAAACTATTACACCACAATCATTTGCATAATGTTTTCTAGAAGGAAAAGTGCTGTAAAACTGACAGAATGTGTGGGAAATGAAAAGCTCACTCTGCCTGCCACCCATTCTCTCCCCCCTCTCCCCCCTCTCCCCCCCTAAAAAAATACATATATACATTTCTTTCTTTAAAATCCCGGTTTAAGTCAAAATAAATGAAATAAAACAAATTAATTTTTTCCAACACTCCTGCATTGAGATGTTAGAATTTTCATAATTATTTTGGCTAGATCTGCAAGCATATACCTTAACACAGAAGCATAGTGACAGTGGCAAGGTACAAATAAACATCAAGAGAGAGACAAATGTCAGCACATAATCACATATGCCTCGGTTTTTAGAACTACCACCTGAAAATACAACATTCAAATAAAATTAATTATAAACAAATCTTACAAGTTTGCAACCATAAACTACCTTTAGTAGTCCTTCCTGTTTGTATAAGAATGTTTGGATTATTCTATTGTAACCTGCTAGTCCTAAATATGCTGTTAGTCACACAGTTATACTAGAACTACTTGAACTAACTAGAAGAACCATTGTCATCAACAACATCTGAAACAGAGAAGATGTAACTGTATTAGTCGAAGAACATTGTCTGGTGATAATATATGACCTGCATTCAAGGATGCATTGTCACCAGTATTGCTACATTAGCATTAGTGACAGAACTTGTGTCACTGCAAGTTCAATGTTTATTAAATGACCTATAAGTGACAGAACTTGTATCACTGTAAGTATAAGAAAAGGGACACGCAATCATTACAACTGCAAAACATAGGTGGCCACCCAAAAATTGAATGTAAAGGCCATTTTCAGTTAGCTAAGAACATTATTCTTTTTGTCTTTGCTATGATTTCATCTTTATGATATGTTTTTCTGAACGGCTTTCGGTTTTTTTGGACATAGGGGAAGAATGAGAAATAAAATAAGAGCAATTAATAGTAACAATAAATTAAATTGAAATATTCAATTCTTACACGCGTCCAGTAGAACACAGTTGATACAAATAAGTGGACAGGTGTATAATTTGTTAAATCCTGTTACAATATACCTTTTTGTTTCAGAACTTGGCTCATCTCCGGTGTAATATCCACAGCTGACATCATGACTGTCACGGTAACACATGGTTTTCCACGAAACAAGGAGGAAACCCGACAACAGAGAACTACAAGAATCATGGGAACCAGAAGAACCACGAGAACTAGAGAAGTCGATAGCCAAACAACCACGAGAACCAAGAGAAGCACAACCAGAGAACCAGAAAAACCACGAGAACCACAGAACCAGAGACTCCTACGAAGGACGAGAATCACAGAACAGGATAATCCTAAGAACCACGTAAACCACGACAGCCACAAGAATTAGGAGAACCACGGGAACAACGAGAATCAGATAACCAGAAGAGCCAACGAAGTAGAAGAACCACGAAAACCAGATAACCAGAACCACGATAACTACAAGAACCATAAGAACCACGATAACTACGAGAGCAACGTACGCTACAGGAACCTGAGTCTGAGAACCAGAAGAAGTACGAGAATCAGAATAACCTGAAAAAAATAAAATAGAAATAAAAATAAATGAAAAACAGGAAAATCATGCATATGTGTTACTTATGGCGACAGCTGTGGTTGTTACACCGGAAATGAGCCCAGAACTACTGAAAGCAGTCCTAAAAATTGTAAAAATGTTGCAAAGGGTCTAAATGCATTTTGAATTCATGTTTCCTTGACAGCACTAAAAACGTTTAAATTTGATTGCGAACCAAAGATTGACGTTCAGCTCGATTAATTTTTGGAAACGCACAGTACATAGAAGACAAAGAACACATTATGGACGCAATAATGATCACAGTTATTAAATGCTCTCAGGTTGAAAATAAGTGGCTTTCATAAGTAATTATGTCTTGGCTTCGTCATTCGCGACAGAAGTTTAGCAAAGGAAAACATGATTTACAGTAATTTGCATTTTAACGCAAAACGAAAAAGCATACAAAATTGTACATTATTTCACCTCAAACGTGCACGCTTCGAAATGTCTCTCTTTTGTTTGTCTGCGATGTATTTAATTGTACAACGGCACTTTGAGGGAAAATTCCCAAAATTGACTGAAATGCATTTCTAAACTAGAAGTAATCAAAGATTATAGTGCGTCGCCTTAGCCCCTAAGGCAGTTAGCTTGGCTACATAAATCATGTTAAAATTACGGGAACCTGTAAGTATCAGAGGCGTAGCCAGGATTTCTAGCAGGGGGGTTCCATTTTGGTTCCAACGAAAACGGTTGGTCTAAAATCCTTACATTACTTACGTACAAGACTTTGGCATTTACGTTACGCAAACAGAAGGCGCCATGGTTGCCGTTGAGCGAACATGTTTATCACTTTTTCTTTTAATGAAAATACACGCTAAAAAGTCAAGACGTTTCGACCTCTCCGAGGCCATTTTCATTGTTTAACTTTATAATACTTATCATTGACATTTTTGACACATTTTAGCGTTCATGACATTCTTACCGATTTTTAATTCTATGAATATATTTATGCTAAGGCTTTTATTTTTTACTCGCACTTGAAAATGGCCTCGGAGAGGTCGAAACGTCGTGACTTTTTAGCGTGTATTTTCATTACAAAATCTATTTCAAAGAAATTACTCATCAAAATGTTTATCACTTCCTCGATATTTATGTCTCGGTGGTAATTGATGTTCATCAACACCAGCCCAGACTCTCGCTCGCTTGACATGGTCGACCTCAGGTATGTTTTTAACCTTCTTAGTGCACTTAATGAGCGCTCACATTCAGCTGACGTTATTGGCAATGTGCCGACAAAATGCGGATCAAGGTGTGGATGTTAGGAAAGAACTCTCAATGAACTGCACTGGTGGGAAGGTGGGCATCCTCAGTAGTGCACCACTTTCTCTTTCATCGCAGGAGCTCAACATCAACCACATGAGGAGAAAGAAGGTCGTTCTCATAAAACTCCAGAGCTGCTTCATGGTCGGGATTTCTGTCTACGAGGGCTACCAGCTCAGGAAGAAGATTAAAGAGGCTGGACAAGACAGCATCATTAGTAGGATTGAAGTATGTTTACATCTCTGATTGTAGATGGTCTAGAAGGGGAATAGCAACTGCCCTCTTGTAGTAATCAGATGGTGTCTGGGCTGGTACATTGTCGTGATGCTGCTGCTGATTGGTCCGGCGTGGGATGGAAGGCACAACACCTACATTTGCCGCGGTAGTGACCGCCAGATCGAAGCACTCGATCCAGATGTCTTCTATGTTGTCTCGGATGGCCTGGAGATCGTCCGTGACATTATTACTGTTAGTGTATGCCTCTTAGACATCTAGAACTCTCTTCTGAAGTTTTACACTCAAGGGGTTTCAGGACAGGAATCCCAGCTCTGCTCATGTCTCATACAAGTGAAAGTGCAAATAGATACCACAATGACGTTCACTGTACTTCTTGTAAGCATAGAACAAAACGAAGAATTTCAGGAATCGAGAGTCCATTACACTCTTGCTGGGATAGAATCACTGTTAAAAATAGGAGAGGGGGGTTCCTCGACGCGAGAGGGGGGGTTCCGGAACCCCTGGAACCCTCCCCTGGCTACGCCCCTGAGTATAGTTACAAAGCTATAGGTTATTGTTTGAGAACAATCGTTTAAGGTGTCTGAACACAGTTTTCGCGTGTTTCACAGGTTCAGTTAGTGGTGCTGTTAAGCGCGCGCTAGGGTTGTGGTACACAAATACGGCGTCGATAAAGCGGTCCCCCAATTTTACATGAAACCCTTTTTCTTTTATCTCGAGCCGACCAAAAGAGTGAGTTCACGAGGAGCTAAACCTTTTTGTAAGTAGAAACCGAATTAAAAACCACGCATGCGCATTTGACCCAAAATTTGTGACTGATTGTTTTTGTGGTAACTATTTCTAAGGAACCGCTCGTCATAATTTCGTGAAATTTGTCAAGAAAGAAGTTTACTGAAAGCGTAACTCACCTAGAAAGAAAAACCAAAATCAATATTTTACAGATCTCTCTGTTAAAAGTACATGAAAGCAGCAAAATTATGTTAGTGTTTTGGGAGTTTTTCTGGATACAGAAAATGAAAAAAATCTAATGAGTGCATTTTCTAAAAATAAAGGAAACCTTTCTTTATGGACGTTCGATAGCTCGCTGTGTTGCCATGGTAATGGTACCTAGCTCAACAAGAAGTATCAAAATGCATTTCTTTTTAGTTAAATCTTGTACCAAGTTAGTTTTGGGAACCCAGAATTACGTAGTTTCCAAATAAAATTTACTGACACCTGTATACTAGAAAACTGTGTTCGGCCACCTTAAATCCGTGTTATCTTAAAATCTTATTATGCAACCAGTCCCAGGACGTCCTACCAAGGGTGCGACGGAGGTACTGTAGTTCCAGTTACTTCTTTGTTTTCCCAGTGCAGGTTATTACTTATTCAGGATGCGTTTTTTCTCTTTTATTTGTTTGTTTAATGCAACCCTTATCAATTCAGACATCGGGCCTGTAGCAGGGGGAGGGACAGGGGTGCTTGAGCCCCCCCCCCCCCAAAAATTTTTGGAAGTAAAAAAAAACATGCCAAAAAATATAAAATTTAAACAATTTAATGTGCGTCAATCAGTCTTGAATTCTGACGCCGCAAGTGCCTTTTCACAACCTTTAATAATCTGTTTACTACCTGTCCGTTTTCTTCGCTAACAGTTTGTTTTTATGCACAACAACAACAAAGGCACTCCTATCTTGTGAATCAGAAATAAGAACCAAAATGGAGCAAAATCAACCAATCTCCAATGCACATGAAAGCTGTTGTGCGCTCATTGATAGCAATATAAATGTCCTAAGTTTATATGAATTTAGTGTTCACAAGCCGTGTCGAAAGCCACACAAATATGTCCCCTCAAGAGCCACAGTAAAAGAAATTTTCCTACAGTCGTATTCTTACTGCTCTTTTTCAAATTTAAAAAGAAAAAGAAAAATTTGTCGTTGTTTGTTTACCTCCTCTTTCTTAGGAAATTTCACGTGTTAGTCAGGCTAAAAGAAATGGCAAAGAAATGTACCATAATAAAAAGGGGTAAGGCAGGTGCAAAGTTTTTGTTTTACTTACTAAATCTTCTGCTTTTTTTTATCTTAAACTCCCTAATCGGTCTGTGTTCGAAGTACAATAAAATCTGCAATTCCACAGCGACAAACCGATAAGTGGTGCCGGATCACTTGTAGACCTATTTCAAATACAAAATACTGACGGCAGACTGAAAAAACACGAAACACGAAACACGCCAAGTCCTCAACAACCAATCATTGTTACGCATTTTATATTTTAAATCTTCATTTGTAACGATCCTCAATTTTATGTTTCTTACTTTTCTTTTTCGTTCAGCTCCCGAGGAAGGTTTGTATTGCAAACCGCGTTTTTGAAACAAATATACATTTCAGTTATTCCAGCCTTTGCTGCTTATTCTATCAAACTCGTCACCTCCGACGTTGGGATCAGTCTGCCTTCAGTATTTTGTGTTTAAGTGACGGGGCAGGGGGGGGGGGGGGGGTAGTTTTGTTCATCCAATTTGCTTTATAGTAGCTGACTTGCCTATTTGCTCTACGCCCTGACGAGGACCTGGCTTTGTCAATAATATCGAAATTTCAGAACCTTATTGATATTTTGATATTCTGTTTGATATTCTGCAATCCCGCACCTAACAGTGATACCGACTTATGATGCGTATATAAGCTTTGTCCAGATGTCCGGCAGCCGGAGGGATTTTCAAAATACTCCGTGTCCGGTGTAGTGTATGCCGGGATACTCACAAGGTTATTATAGGATAGGAGCCTAAGAGAATCTGTAATGTCGGTTCATGTTGAGTTTGATCTCGTGGATTAAATCCGGTTCAATAACACTGATCTGCTTAAATGTGTGTTTACAAAGTCTACAATGGCGACGAGGATAAACTAGGAAGTTAATTTATCGAAGGATGGCCGTCAATACCGAGTTTGGAAACATAAACGCCTCCTATTGCACGGGCAACCCGACGAGCGTGGGCCCGCGTTGGAAACGATGAAAACGATCGTTCGAGTTCTTCCTGGAGGCTAAGGGGCTTCACAAAGGACTCTCAGCAAAAGGCTTTGCTGTTACATTGTGCTGGCCAAGATGTACAAGATATCTTCGATACCCTAACCGATCCCGGACCAGTTCCTGCGGAAGGTGATACGTTGTATGCGAAAGCCATGAGGTCGCTCGATGCACATTTCTTACCACAAGTTAATGTCCCATTTGAAAGGCACCAGTTCCGACAAGCAAAACAGGAGGAATCAGAAACTGCCGACCAATTTGTGATCAGATTATTCCAGCTTGCCGAGAATTGCAGCTTTGGGACAGCCAAGGAAGAAAACATCCGCGATCAGCAAATCGATAAGTGTCGGTCGCATGATCTTTGCAAGAAACTTCTGGCAGTGAGTGGCAAACTTACTCTTCAAAAGGCCCGAGATGTTGCTAGATCCATGGAGGCCGCTGAACGCCAGGCACGGTCGATTGAAGGTGATTCAAAAGGTGAAAATGTGAATACGTTGGACGGAGCACGTGGGAATTCGTGGAAAGGAAACAAAGGAAATTGTTATCGATGCGGACTCGAGGGACATTTCGCACGAGACCCGGAATGCACGGCTAGACTAGCTACCTGCGGGAAGTGTAAAAAAAGTAGGTCATTTTGCTAAAGTTTGCAGGACAAAATCTGATTACAAAACAAGGAAAGGAGACATTCGTCAGGTTGGCGAAGACGACGGTTTCGCGTTTACTATTCAAACAAGGGGAAAGGAAATACCAACCGTAGACATAGAGCTTGGAGGAGTACAACTGAAAGGAGTTCTTCTGGGTCCACCAGCAATGTCATTGACAGGGGTACATGGGAGATGCTGAAGAGAAACAACATCAAATGTGACTCAAGGAAATCAAACCGGAAACTGTACTCCTATAGCAGTGATGAGCCACTTACCACGGCTGGTGAGTTTGAAACTGAACTGTGTTATAAAGATAAAGTTTACCCTGCATGTTTTGTTGTTGTGGAGGAGAAAGCTGGGGCGATACTTAGCCGCCAAACCACAGAGGAGTTAGGGATATTAAAGATTGAAATCAACACTGTCAGCCATGACGCATTGCTGGAAGAATATCCCGAGTGTTTTCAGAGGGTGGGGGAAACTAAAGGGTTTCCAAGCAAAGCTCCACATTGACGAATCAGTCAAGCCCATTGCGCAGAAGTTGAGACCCCCACCTTTTGAGCTAAGAGATAAATCGAACAGAAGCTGGAAGAGCTGGTCAAGGCCGACATAATTGAACCTGTCGAAGGCCCGACACCATGGGTGAGCCCAGTTGTAGTAGTCCCCAAGCCCTCAGGAGATGTCAGGCTCTGCGTAGATATGAGAAAGGCTAACGAGGCTGTAGTACGGGAGCGTCATCCCATACCCACCGTGGACGACATCTCGTGTCAACTGAATGGGAGTACGGTGTTTAGTTAGCTGGATCTTAAATGGGGGTTCCACCAGATTGGGTGATTGAGTTGGAACAACAGTCTAGAACTATCACCATATTTATTACTCACAAAGGGCTGTATGGATGTAAACGCCTAATGTTTGGCATCAGCTCCGCCCCTGAATTGTATCAGTATACTATTCAGCAAGCGCTGGCCGGTTGCGAGGGTGCCTACAACATCCATGACGATATTATCATTCATAGTCGCACAGTTGAAGAGCATGACAGTAGGTTGCGAAAGACCCTGGAATGTATCTGTGAGAAGGGACTAATTCTGGACAGGGAGAAGTGTGTATTCGGATGTCACAGCTTACTTTCATGCCATACTTGCTGTCAAGCAAAGGAATTGGCCCTACAGAGTCACGTGTTGAAGCAGTGGTGCGAGCTAAAGAGCCTGGAAATGCTGAGGAGGTGCGCAGTTTCCTAGGATTAGTTAACTTTAGTGCCAGGTTCATCTCTAATCTAGCAAGTATCGCAGAGCCCCTCCGAGAGTTAACAAGGAAGAATGTAACCTTTGTTTGGGGTTCAGAACAACAAGCCGCTTTCGACACCTTGAAGAGTAGCCTAGGAAATGCAGAAACCTTGGCTTACTTTGACAGAAATGCAGAAGAAACAAAGCTTGTGACAGATGCGAGCCCTGTAGGACTTGGAGCGGTGCTAACCCAGGTCCAGCAAGAACAGGAGCGTGTGGTCGCATACGCAAGCCGAAGTTTGAAGGATGTCGAGCGTAGATAATCGCAGACAGAAAGAGAGGCGCTGGGTCTTGGATGGGGGTGTAGGAGATTTCACGTCTATCTATATGGGGTGCACTTTACGTTGCCAACAGACCACAAGCCGTTAGAGGTTATCTACTCTACCAGTTCTCACAACTCGGCAAGAATAGAGCGGTGGGTCCTTCGACTTCAACCGTACAGGTTCCGCGTACAGTATGTGCCAGGCAAACAGAACATTGCTTTCACGGCTTACTGGAAAGGAGGAATTGAGACTTAGTTCTGATGATGCAGAAGAGTTTATTAGGTTTGTAGCGGAAGCCTCAGCACCAGTAGCAATACCCATAAGAGAGATTGAAGAAGAGTCAGCTGTTGATCCACAAATGTCATGTCTAAGGGAATGCATCTCAACGGGAGACTGGGACAAAGCCCCGCCACAGTACAAAGCCGTAAGAAATGAACTTTACACCTTAGGCAAGTTAGTGCTAAGGGGAACAAGACTGCTTATCCCAACAAGTCTACGTCGGAGGGTTTTAGATTTGGCGCACGAGGGCCACCAGGGTGTGGTGAAGACAAAGCAGAGGCTACGAACGAAAGTTTGGTGGGCTGGAATTGACAAACAAGTAGAAGATCGGTGAAAGACATGTCATAGCTGTCAACTAGTTGGACTGCCCACTCCACCAGAGCCTTTGAAACATACAGAATTCCCTAGTCAACCTTGGATTGACCTAGCAGCAGATTTGATGGGGCCCTTACCTTCGGGAGAGTACGTATTTGTTGTTGTTGACTATTATAGTCGGTACTTTGAATTTGACATCCTGACGTCGGTAACATCCACCAAAGTCATTGAAAGCTTGGAGAAGATATTTTGCACTAATGGATTACCACAGTCTCTGAAAACGGACAATGGTCCACAGTCTGTTTCCGAAGAATTTGAGGGGTTCCTAAAGGAGAATGACATAAAGCACAGGACCTCTACTCCATTATGGCCCCAGGCGAATGGGAAGGTTGAACGACAAAATAGAAGCCTGCTTAAAACCCTGAAGATTGCCAAAACAGAGAGGAAGAACCTCTGGACAGAGCTGCGAAAGTTCTTGACAGCCTACAGGACAACACCACATAGTACCACAGGTGTTACGCCAGCCAAACTGCTGTTTAACAGAGAAGTCAGGTCAAAGGTTCCTGAGCTGAGAAAGTCTGGTTGTACCGACAGCGAGGCAAGGGACAAAGATGCGGAGATGAAAAAGTCTACATCTGACTATGCGGACAAGAAGAGGAGAGCCCAAGAGAGTGATCTAGAAATCGGGGATCAAGTCCTGTTGAAGCAGAAGAAAGAAAACAAGTTATCAACCACGTTTGGACGCGTCCCTTACAATGTTAGCGGGAGGTATGGGAACGAAGTTGTTGTAACGTCACCTGAAGGAGTCAACTACAAGAGAAATGTAACTGATGTGAAGAAGTACCTGAGAGAGGATGAGACCACAGAGAAACAAGCCACTGGACATGACGCCATAGAAGAAAGTGTCACAAAACGGGTAGCAGAGCCACCAGGGAGACCAACCAGGGAAAGGAAGCCACCCGGGGAAGCCACCAGAGTACTTGAATGACTACGAGGTGTACAGACTAGGCTGAACTTTTGAACACCTTGAAGTGTTACCAAGTTGAACTTATTGATGCGTTGTGTTGGACTACAAGATGTACGCACTATACTTAACTTTTAAAGACTTTGAAACATCAAGTTGAACCTTTTGAGATGTGCTGAACATTTTGAACAATCTGCTTTGAACAGATACATTGAATGATTCATCTGAACTCATTGGACAGTTTATATTGATTTGACGTTGTTGTACTTTTGAAGCTCTATTTCGTAGGGGAAGAGGGGTTGTAGTGTATGCCGGGATACTCACAAGATTATTATAGGATAGGAGCCTGAGAGAATCTGTAATGTCGGTTCATGTTGAGTTTGATCTCGTGGATTAAATCCGGTTCAATCACACTGATTTGCTTAAATGCGTGTTTACAAAGTCTACATCCGGCAGTGCCATAATTTCTCAATTTTGACTCAATTATCCAATAGAAGGTTTGTTTTGGTTTGCGAGGCGATTCAGAAAACAAAGGTCCTTGGCGGCCGATCATTCTGCAAGCTTGGAAATTCCATGAAAATCACTTACGTTCTTGATTTTGAAAAATCACTCCACTCACGGACACGGTGGCACGAAGTTTAATCTAAACCCAATCTAAACAAGTAAATAATTTTCAAGTCTGATGATTCCGAGATTTGCATAGAGTGCGGAGCGCTCAGGAAAATTGACAAAACAAATTGACGACTGCAATGGACAACTTCTTAATTGACCCAAAACTGAGAAATTATCGGACTGCCTATCCGGTAGTTTATGCCGCAAACTCGCAAATAATTTCCAAGTCTGATGATCACCACTCCGTACTCTAGGCAAATCTCGCCAGAGAAATTGACCTAACAAAATTAGGACTGTAATGGACAACTAATCTTCGCGATCCAAACGAAGATAGCATTGGATAAACCGACTATTAAGCGTAAGTCGACTCAAAATTAAGAAATTATTAGATTGCCGGACACGCAGTATTTTGAAAATCCATTCCGCACATCTAGACAAAGCCTATATCAGCTTATATACGCGTCAAAGTTTCACTAAGGTGCGGAATTGCAGAATATCAAACAGAATATCAAAATATACATATAAGGTCTTCCCTCTCACTCCCCCCTAGGCCCCTACCCCCGAAACTGAAGCCTGATGCTAGGGCTATCGTTAGGGAGTAGAACAAACAGGCCAGTCAGCTACTAAGCCCAGAAAATCAGACATCAAAGAAAACATTTCTTCTCCTTAAGCTTTCATGCATTGTTTCGAAATATCATTTGTCGAAACATTGTCGATAGACAGTTTATAAGATTTTCCGACGCGCCGCCGTTTGCAAGATCATCGATTGAATTTTCGATTTCTTTTCTATCACCTTCTACTTGTCTTTACGTGATTCTTTCATCAGACCCTAATAATTACAGACAATTTTTCTGTTATTATGGTTTGTGTTTTGATAAAAATAATATTCTTTGCTCATCCCAGTATGGGTTAAGACACGGTGTTACGCCACAAAATGTCATAACTGACACAAAATGTAATAGTAACGCAAAATGTAATACCTTTTGACGCAAAATGTAATAGTAACGCAAAATGTAATAACTTTGTTAACACAAAATGTCATAACTTTTGACGCAAAATGTAATACCAGAAAGTAACGCAAAATGTAATAACGCAAAATGTAACAGTATTTTCAGTCGGTCTTTACAGTATATTGGGAGGGGAGGAACACAGCATCTGCGATGTTGCATTTTACCCGGAGGTTGACTTTAATTATTTTTCTGCAGATATTTGATTTCTGCTGATTCAAATTGCATCAAAAAAGAAGTACGCGATGATTGACCCTTTTAAAAGTCATTTCCCACGCTAAATAAAGCCGCGGTAAATTTTACCGTTGTAACATGCAGTTACACGTGAATTGTCTATTATTTAACAATAAGACGGCGAGCTCGAGGTTTCTATCGGCTGATAGTTGGCGAGGGGCGAAGCCCGGAGCCAACTATCAAAGGCGATAGAAACAGAGAGCGAGCCGTCTAATTGTTTTAGCATACCTCAGTGATCGATCTATCAAGCAAAAAAGTCTTTTTTTTTTAATATAAAATTTAGTGGTATACCGAGTGGAAGAAAATCGATAAAAACGCTATCCCGCCAGTGGCGATATCATTTTTATCCACACATGTGTGATATCATTTTTGACCAATCAGCTCGCAGTATTTTCGCGCGCTGTCAAGCACTTGTGGTTTTCCGAAGGGTTTCCGCCGCTGTCGTTTGGTCTTTTGGGAGTTTTTGAGTTGGTCTTTTCGCGAGTCGAAGGTTTATTCTAAAATGGAGACAAGCTCAAGCAGATTTGTTGAGATCACAGATAAGAAACTGATCGAATTCGTAGAAGCTAGAACAAGAAAATCCGAATACAAAGAGGAAACCTGCGAACGACGTCGAGTTGTGTGAGGGTAGTTGAAAGCAGCGATGAAAGCTAGGACGGTATGTTCACATTTACTTGTTACTGTAAGCCAAATTTCTAACCATATTTAATATGCCATTAGTTTATACGAGGGACCTACCTGTTTATCCGTTTTCTATTTATATAGATTTTATTTGTGGCCTTTTCGCTTAGTCTTACTTTGTATTGACATAACTCGGCCTGGTTTACCATTGATAAAAATAGACAACTGACTGTAAGCTTATGTACTCAATTTCAAACCTTAGTTTTTGAAATAAAGAACAAAGCATATTTTTCTGTATTGTGAGGATTTTATATAATAAAAAGAAAATTACATGGTCGCTTGGAGATACGAAATTTCTCTTCTCATTTTGAAAAATATTTCACTCGTTCGCGCAAATATTTTTCAACACTCGAACAGAAATTTCGTATCTCCGCGCGGCCATGTAATATCCTCTATTTATTTCATAAATTTTGATACGTTTGTGCAATGATGCATGCTAAATCGCGCGCGCTCTGACAAACTGGCGCATTTGCAAAGTTCATTCATCAAAGTTCATTCATCAATTAAAACAAAGCTACACAGTGATCTCGCCATACATTGCGCAGTCTCAGAAACTTGCAAACCGTAGAAGAAAAAATGATGTTAAGCTCAAACTAAGTTTAATTTCAAAGTCCTTGTCATTTTCAAATTCTGGAAACGAGTTGCAAACCTTTTTGCCGTCTGCTTCGTCGTTGTTGTCGTTTACGCCGCCTTGGTGGCCGGTTTTTTGTCAACAAAACCGCCCCCGGAAAGTCTCTTCGCAGCCCAAAATATCGTCTACCCTGGGGTGTTTGGCGGAGGATAAACATCTTTGGAGTGAGACTGCGTTGGTTTTCTCTTCCTCTCCTCCCGAAATACAGGTATGTGTAAAACCACGCGGTTTGCTGTAATTGTTTAGGATCTTTTGTATCTGCATTTCCTAGTTGACCACTTTCAAAAAGCTTTTGCAATTGCTCGCTTGTGATAGGAGTTTTATGAACAACTGGACAAACTTTTCCCTCTTTCATCAGATTTTTACAGACTGCATTTAGCGTATCATTTGCCTTCTTAAATTCCTAATCACCGACGATAGACCCCGGCTTGTTAATAGGTGCTTGCTTCAAATAATTATCTATCAATGGCCGCTCGGATGGCTTTAAGTGAAGAAACTTTAAACGGTTCGCCATTTGTTTGTCTCACTGACACATAAAACCTCTGCAAACACGTGTTTAATTCGACTTTGGTTTGTTATTCAATAGGTGTTGTAATTCCTTTTTGGGTTGAAAACCAATTTAAAACAAAACAAGAACCGCAATTGTTACTTTTCTTTGACAACTTTGTTTTGTTTACTTACGAACTTAGGTAAACGCAATTTGCTGTTGGTTTTAAATAAACACTGAAATAAAGCATGATATTTCGGAAATTGTTCTGCACTTACCTTTAAAAATCTTTATTCCATACTTTGTAGCTTTCTTTGTTTTTTTCTGGCATGGCACTTTGCAAAACATTTTGTACGTCTTCTTCACAAACTTTACGAAAACACGAAGGGGAAGCCATTTTTCAACAGCTCCAGGTGCCGTCTATCGATCGATAGACGGCACCTGTGTAGCCAATCAGATTGCGCGTTTACGTGATAGTCGGTCACTGAGGTATGCTAATTAACAATTAGATTATGAGCTCGAGATTTCTATCGTGTGATAGCTGATGAGGGCGCAGCCCGAATCAGCTATCACGCATAGAAATCGAGAGCGAATAATCTAATTGTTTTAGTATAAATCTAGTAGTCGGTCAAAACTAAACAAGTAAATTATCTATTTCCTCATCGCAGACACTTCGAAAACGCGACGAAGCGGCCGCCATTTTGTTGAAAACCGCTACTCACTATCTATCACAGAATAGATAGCGAGTAGCATAGCCAATCAGAGAACGGCATTCGTGATAGAACACTAGTAGATTTATACTAAGGTAAATTAGTCGCTCTAACGGCTTCATTCGAGCTACAATAGCTGTAGCGGAAATAATCGCTGGCGATATGGCAAGATTTAATGTTATCAAGGACGGCGGAACATTTTCCAAGTTGTGGTGGTGCCGGGGGGGGGGGGGGGGGAAGAGTGACTAGTAACAAGAATTGAGAAAGCTGAAGAAATTCTTCTTCTCTTCCCTGTAATTTCCATCTTAACGTGAAATCTTATATATCAACAATAGCGCGAAGCAAAAGAGACTTGTTTAAATTAACATTTTTTTTTTTGCAGCTTCGTGTTGGTTTCAAATGAAATATCGTGATTGGCTTTCAGTTCTTGCCTTGGGTATCGAAAAACCCTATTTATTTACCACGTTAAATGTTGTGGGAGCTTTTTTAATTCTTTTTGACATATCAATGGATAGTCTCCATGGTAAGTTTATCTCGGGAAAGTACGGTGACATGCACCACACCAAATTTCTCACGGGAAAAGGATCATTTACCACGGTAAAACACAATGACAAATTTGCCGGGCAACGCACTTTTGATTGGCTTAGAGCCGCAGTGGAAAAACTTGAGTTTGCTCAGCAACGCAGTTTTGATTGGTGTTTATGTTTAGAAAGTTGAAACTAAATACCACGTTACTCTACTGTCTGGACAAATATCATTGCTATTATATGTCCTGCTAAGATCGACCATGAAAACTCTCTTGTGTTCCGCGTTTCTTCTTGTAACTATTGCAAACAATGTGCTTGATAAACATGCTATATCTTCACTTGACGACGAGACATACAGCACTTTTCTTGAGCTACTGAAAGGAGAATTTAACGTCCCATTGCAAAAGAGGAGCACGAAGCAGAAATCTGCTATCGTACGCTTTTGGCGGACCGTGGCCATTTATCTCTTCAAAGAGGCAACGTATGCTTTGATGGTAAGCCAGTTTTACGGAAGTCAACTGTATCGAAAGTAGTAGCGACAGCTTTCAAAGAAACTAAAGGATCTGGTGTTAGAAAACTCTACCACCATTTAAAAGACGTATGCAGTGGCGTGGGTGAAAGAGATGTAAGATGTGTGCTTGGAAAGTCTCGTCTGCATCAACGGCTAAACGTACGATTTCAAAACAAAGCTATTCTAAAGCCAATACGAGTTAGAACTGTCCAATCCCGTCATCAAGTGGACTTTGTAAGTATGGAAAGTACTCCTGTAAAGAGAAGGGGAAGAGCCTTTAAATATGTGCTGTCATTACTGGTTGTGTTTAGCCGGCACCACTGGCTTGTTCCACTGGAAGGAAAAAGAAGCAGCTCGATCGCAAAGGCAATGTCTACAATTTACAAAGAGCATGGTCCTCCCCGTGTCCTTCAACATGATCATTGACGGGAATTCGACGGTGCTGTTAAAAAATTGTGCAATAAACTCGGTATTAAAATAATTAAAGGGCGTCCATACCACCCACAATCACAGGGAAAAATCGAACGGTCCCACAGATCGTTTAAGAAGAAGGTGATGTATGACTTATTGTCTATGAGCAAGACTGGGATTAACTGGGTAAAATGCTTACCGGATTATGCAAGAACTTTAAATTGTGAACCAAAGAAGGAGTTATTTTGGAAGTCCCCCCTATGAAGTGTATTACGGACGGAAACCCTTTAGAAAAAATTATTTATCAGGGGCTTCTACAGCACAAGAATGGAACGTTGACGAAGAAGAGTACGAACGATTGACGTCGTCGGTTCCTAAAGATTACAACTCGTATGAACTACAAATAACGAGAATTCGCAAGGCCGCCGCATTGGCCAGTAAGAGATGCGAGAGTCGGATGATTGAAAAAGGACTGAAGAACAATCCTCCGTCAGTTTATAACATTGGAGAAAAGGTTCTTATTCGTTACCCGACGGCGAAGAAGTTATGTAGTAAGAGATGTGTCTTACCAGCTAGAGTACTTAAAAGGAATTTGCGCACTTGCAAGTACAAAATAAAATTTACATATCCGGCCAAGTCTTCAAATACCTAAAGAAAATGGATTTCTGTCAATGATATAACAAGCATGACAATGAATAAAGAACATGAAAAGAAAAAACTTGCCCGCCAAAGCAGCAAGAAAAAACACAGAAAAAAAATACTTTATTCCTTTCTCAAATGAAAGAAAGAAATTCACCGACATGCAGTCTAAGATTCATTTCTTAATTAGCGTTGACCCACCCAAAGACGGCAACTGTCAGTTTTCTGCAGTATGCCATGAACTTATGAAAATGGGCATATTCCGGTCAGCAGAAACATTAAGAAAGATAGTGACTGGAAAAAAATTAATCTGTCTTCCCTGCCGGCTCAGCCAGTTGCACTGGTAGTTAAAATTTAAGTTTAAGAAGCTAAAGGTTCAGTTATAGTTAAGTTATGTGTATGACTGAGGGTTTTCAGATTGTGGACGATTGGATCAAAGACAGCGGTTCATCGTTAGATTATGTACTGACAAATTTCTATAACTAAAGAGTTGGAGTTTCTGTTAAAAGCATTTTAATTGTTGTTTGACAAGTAAAGAAGTTTTTTGTTACTGTTCGTTGCTCCGTTGGTTTGAAAACAACAATGTCTGGTGATTCGCAATAAAACTATCTTCGTTTAGTTCAGTTTCAAAACAGATTTGTCACTTGGATAATCCTTTGATCCTCAGTGAAGCTCGGCAGAAATCAAATATCTGCAGACAAATAATCAAAGTCAACCTCCAGGTAAAATGCAACATCGCAGATGCTGTGTTCCTCCCCTCCCAACATACTGTAAAGACCGACTGAAAATACTATTACATTTTGCGTTACTTCCTGGTATTACATTTTGCGTCAAAAGTTATTACATTTTGCGTTAACAAAGTTATTACATTTTGCGTCAAAAGTTATTACATTTTGCGTTACTATTACATTTTGCGTCAAAAGGTATTACATTTTGCGTTACTATTACATTTTGTGGCGTAACACACGGCCATTCAACGGAGCACGCGATTCTTGACATAGTTAATGCAATTCAGTCAAATATGGATAATGGGGAGTTTCGTGTGGCCAAATCTAAACATTAATTTCCCAACTGAGAAAAATGTTCAGGAAAGAATTCTCTGCGGGGCGGGGAAAGGGGGGGGGGGGGGGATGGGGGCAGCAGCGAGGCCTGGATCCGAGTTAAGAAATTTGGCCGAGCGAGACTAAGTACTGATTTCTTGATAAACAATTTTATGTGAAAGCGTAGTCTGCGAATACAGCCGCCTCTCATTCGCAGGCTAGTGAAAGTGCAGCTATGCGGATTCGCAAACAATTTGGCTGTTCGACGTCCAAACATCACAGGAAGATTTTGGTCGCTTTTTTATTTGAAATTTGGTCATTAAGAGGGATCACGGATGCAAATTCTGCAGCGAAAAACGGAAATACTGCAACCAACGACTAGCTGACTCCGGAGAGGATCAGTATCTAGATCTGACACATAGTACACAGGGCTAGACCTGCTCCTGTAGAAATTAACACTCGCGAGAGGTAGTAAGACTTCCTCCATTCCACTTTATCGTTACCTTCCCTATTTTTCACTGTAGAGAATAATTTGACAATCATTTTAGTGTAAGAATGGAGATTTTTCGTTGAATCTGAGCAAAGTTTAGGTCTTTTCGTTTTTTTCCACAAATTGCGGTGTCTTTTCAGAATGTAAAAATAATTGAATTTAAGAATAATTGAATTAAAAAATAATTGAATTTAAAAATTCAATCAGTGGACTGTCGGCAAGCTATTTGAATAAACCAGAGCATTTACGTGACATGAAAGTTTGCCGCCAAAAAATATTTTTTCCGCCAGAAAAGTCTGGCTGAAAGAAGCACTCTTAACTGATAAGTTCACTGCTAATCATAATTTTTTGCATACATGAAAACTCGACATCTTTCATCATATTTTTGCTTCACATACAAAAGTATTATATCAAGTAGATTAGTTTGCTGAAAAACATTAGTTTGGCTGTCATTTTCACGCGACAGCGGAAAGTGCCATGTCACGCATCAGTGACGTCGTAAACAAAATTATGCAACTTTCTGATGAAATGAACAATTTTTTATCTCTTTAGCTTTCATAGAGGTTTGAAAGGGACAAAATGTTTCATTTTCGCAATTTCCATTGGGAAAGCAAAAGGACGTGGTCGATGAATTTTGATCAACTGTTTAATACATACCGTGGAGAATTTATTGAAATGCATGTGTACAGGATCAAAACCTTTTCAGCGCGTTCATTGAATATAAATGAAGCAAAATACAGACGACAACTAGCTCTCATTGAAATAATTCTTATTTAGCAAAAGTTAGTCATATTTCAAATTATTTTTACTTCACGATTTCGTGGACTCAACTCCAAAGGAAAAATTTCACGCATTTAGGCCGAGCATGAAATGTAGTGCGACACTTTGTTCAACAGATTTCCCTTCGTGAGATCAGCTCGAGCAAAGTAGCCTGCGTGGCTGGTGGTTTTTATGGGTGGGCTCACCGCAAAGCCGGGCACGAAGGCCAAAACGATTTGTATAGTACAAGAATGGTTATTTCTCGTTACATAATCTGGCAAAGATATAATTTCTTTTAGCTTTCAAGAAAGTGTCCGTAGCCGTCTTAATAGGCCTTATCACGGTTTTCGACGCCATTTTGACGAGTAGGCAAACACGCTTGAAATAACAGTGTTTGTATGGAAATCCGATGCCAAATAATTTTAGTAAAACATCGCTTCTGAAAAATTCATGAATTGGAAACTTTTGAAACTAGGAAAAGGATTTTAAGAAAAAAATTACAGGGATGTAGCTGTGCCAGAAAGCGTCCAGTCGAGTTTTGAACTTTCCATACATTTGTCTGTAAGCGAACCAGCCGTGAACTGCTACTAAAAATAGTTCGCGGGAAAAAAATACAGATAAATGTATGGAAAGTTCAAAACACGACTGGACGGTTTCTGGCACAGCTACATCCCTCCAATTTTTTTCTTAAAATCCTTTTCCTAATGCCAAAAGTTTCCAATTCATGAATTTTTCAGAAGCGATGTTTTATAGAAATTATTTGACATCGGATTTCCATACAAACACTGTTATTTCAAGCGTGTTTGCCTACTCGTCAAAATGGCGTCGAAAACCGTGATAAGGCCTATTTCAATTACTGATGTGTCATCTGCATTCACGAGCTGGCTCACAGGAGCCTTTGAGGTGTACACTGTGGAATTTAGGTGTTTTATTTATTAATTTATTTTCCAATTTAATTCTTTTTCTCTTTGTTTAATGAATAATTTCTATTTTGTGCTGATAATTTTCTAATAATTTTTAAAATGTTCTCAACAACAGATTTTTCTTTTTCAATTCTCTTCAAAATGGTGAAAAGTTGAGAGGTGATTTTAGCAACACGTTGCTCTTCAAATTTGCCAAGCTAGCCACAAATATTAAGTATGTATGTATTCAGTATGTATGCTTGGTAATAAATCTCATCATTTTGAAGAAAGGGTAATCTTTCATTATTTTAGATTTTGTCTATCATACCTCTGGGGTGAGAACTGAAACATAACAGAGGCAGGGTGCTAAGCAGCAATACTTCAGCCAGTCATTACATTGTGCAAGTGTGTGAAAATGTGCAGTGATTGCATTGTTCAGAAAATATGCTTATTACGTTTGACTATGTTACACAATATGTACCAATTAAACAATATTGCGATACGTTACAGTTCTGATGTATATTGTCTTGTACTGATGACATAATTATACTGCAGAGTAATGTGGTCAGCTGGATTAATATAAGTTACTGGAAACACTTCAGTAGTCAAGGGGTGATGATTTAGATTGTCTTCTTCGAAATGGCTGTTGCATACGTAGAGAAACTATGGTTGATCTGCCATCCCGGGATCTATTTCGTACTGTTTCCCTTGCTGTTGGGTTATTGAGTGTATTCCTGGTAGCCCTAATCTGACATCCACCAATGGGGGAAAACCACCATACCGATACAGATGGTCATGGACATCTGTAAGGGTGACAGGTGGGACAATAATATTTACACTATGTACCTTCCAAGGTTTCAGCACGCGCACGTGGTTTCTGCAGGATCTTAGTATATCATTACATTGTTCACCCGGTGCTACTGAACTCAACTTCCCTATCTTTTGCATATGAGAATAAGGACCTGGATGTCTTTTCATGTAAGTCAATCTTCCTGTGCAGACAAGAGACAAACACCTTGCAACCGCTCATACAAACCTGGTAGCTCTACCCACAATAATGTTAAGCAATCTTCTTCTGCTGTTAGATACTTATAAGCTATATTTCCAGTTGCAAAATTTTCTGATCCTAAAATTTTTTAAGGACTGAAGCTGTTTTCGTTGTGTATGTATTTACACCATTTGTAAATTAAAATTAAACTTACAGGAATAACTGTCACCACGTAACATTTAAACATAGAAAGAATTCCATAAAATAAACATGCTGTTTCATTGGTAACTACGCTCTCAACAGTTAATACTGGTGGTTTTCACCTCACACATCGTCACGTAAGTAAAAAAATTAAATCCTCAACCATTCAATAGATAAAGTCAAGAAATTGATATTTTGAAAAAGAGTGATACATAAACAACGTGTGAAAGCCATGGGGCTGTGCGATATCTCATAATCGAGTTATTCGAGAAAACGTACCAAGGAAAATTACAGAGTTTAGTATGGGACGCCATGTTGGTGGACACCAACATAGCCACCAACATGGCGGCCGGAAACCAGCAAAAACATCTGGGGTTTACTTTGGCTATTTCAAAGCCTTTCTTCTCCCTGCTGAACTTTCACACATTGACATAGACGTTTCTATTACACGTTAGCTGATCAGACCTAAAAAAACACGAGGCAAATCGATGTTTTCATGTACGTGGCATGTTTAGAGCAGCAATCCTTCTGTCACGCACAACGCAAAAATCTAAAATTCAAACTGCTCTATTTTCAAAACAAAGAGTGCTATCCTGCTGAAAACAAGCAAGCCGATTGAAATTTATATTTTCTTTTACGTGATGAAGATAAAAACCCAAAATTGTGTTTTGTTATGAATTTCAGTTTTTTATGACGTCACGTGAAAACCAAGCATAAAATGTGGCACAAATAGTTTAATAAGCTTACATTAAATTTCAATCTTGAGAAGACTAAGAAATAACCTTTAATTCATTCTGGGCTTTCGCGATGTCAGGCGTACAATATCTTCCTGGGACGACGAAAACCATAATCGTTCGCTACATTACGAGTCATATTCTTCACTATATACACTCGCTGGCGATTGATGCGGACACACCTGGCGATTTTTTTTGCCAATGGCGGCGATGTGGCAGTTTTCAAAACTCAAATCGCCAAACCTGATGGGTTGGCTTTACTGGTGATTCGCAGCAAGAAACGAAGAAAATCGCGAGAATGGGCATACTTAGCGAATGCCGGCGAATTTAATCGCCAATATCCTGACATGCAAGATATTCGCGATCCCGAAACTCGCAATCGCTGCACCGGGCACACCTGGCGATTTTCGCTGATTGCGGCGATCGGCGTATAAAATTGCCAAGTGTGTCGCTGGCTTTATGTAAAATAAACATTCACCGACCAACTTGTGACAGATTCTAAACATGTTCGTAGATGTTTGATCTATTGTCAGGCAAATAAATTCTGTCGTCAAAATAAACGTTTTATTGGAAGATAGCGGGATAAAAGAATACTTTCACAAAGTAAAATGTTTTGACTAAAAAAGAAAAAATCCAACTCGTAAAACTTTCGAATGGTCATCAGGAATTTGTCAAATTCGAGACATCGGAACATAATGTACTCAGGCTCAAGAAAGATTATTGCTGTAATATCATGGATGACAAATTACTCCTTAAGTTTGACACGAAATTTCAGCGTTAATTTATAAATTCACATATGAAATTACAAAATTGCTATTGCAACGTTTCCTATATCTCAATGCCAAGATGCCGTCAGGGTTTAAAGATGCTACAGATGAAAGAAATTGGGTGAGGGTTTTTGACAACTGGTGTGATGAAAATGGCCTTGAGAAAAACCCTAAGATGGTTCGTCCTGAGCAGTTGGATATAGTACTCGAGCGGTTTTTTGCCTGCGTGCGTAAACACAAGTAAACAAGCCGCGGTACGGTTAAGATGCAAACGATAAAGGCGTATATAGTTTAACTATCGACTTACTTGGTTCTTTAATTTCCTTTTGCGTGGGACCCGCTCTTACTGAGAGTTCCATAAGGATCCTTAAGCTTCAACCCCTCCCGCTAAACTGCAACACAATATTGTCGTATCGTATAGCAAGGTGTTTCAACAGGAAAGGCTGCAGAATTCTTACCGTCTGATGATAATTACACTTTACAAGTATGTCAATTCATATCACGTGAGGCCCACTGAGGCGTTTAATACGCCGACAGCTATACGTCATTAACAAAGATGAATTACATCCTCAGTAGTATAGGATTTGGGGGAAAGAGATCAAATTCTTTGATCTCATACCCAACCAACTCACAAAACTACTTTTACCATTCGACTATAACCATTTTATCAAACCAACACGCAAATCATCCGATGAAATTTATATACTTTTCAGTCGCAATTCTCAGAAAAACAGGAAGTCTATGATGTCATACCACAGTATGATGTCAGTCTATGATGTCATACACATTCCCAATGAGGCATCAAATTGCTATAACTTTCGAGTCATATGACAGCGACCTACGAAACAAAACAAGCCGCCTTTCAGTAGCTGCGTTTATCAGATGCATCGGAAAGGAAGCTCTCGAAGTCCACAGTGGCCTTCCGTTTTAAAATGATGAAGAGAAAGCGGACATAAACAAAGTACTGGAGTTGTGGGAAAATCACTGCCTCGAAAAAACAAACATTATCCATGAGAGATACAGGGGTGGATCCAGAGTAGTTATAGTGATTTCCAGAAATCACTCAAATTTTTCCAAACCTACGTTTGTTATTCCTCAGGTTCTTTCTTGTAGCTCAAGAAATCAATTATCCTTCTTGTTTTATTGTTTATTATGAAGTAAAACAAAGAAAAAAGCATCGTATTTCGTTATTCCGTCGATTACACAGCAAACCCAGCCCTTCCCGAGCGAATTAGACGAGTCTCCGTTCGCGCGCTTTCGTCTTTTGTCGAGACGTCCGAGTACAACACGAAAAAATTTCGTGGGCACAACCGGACAAAATTTGTACGCAGTGGGTGGGACAGGGTGGGACTGAATGGTTTATGGATCTTTTCACAAATCACTCAAAACCCTCTACGATTGGCCAGAAACACGCACATTGTCTTGCGAACTACTCAAACTCGGTTGTGATTGGCTATCCAGGCCACAAACTACCGTGGAAACTACTGACAATCGTATATAAAGGGAAGCATCTCCCCAAACGTCCTTCGTTTGTTCTTGCTCCGATTAGAGTCCATCGTTAACTTGCTACGAAGGAAGACAAGGGAATTTAATTATCAAGCTATGGTTCGAGGCGATCCAGTTTGTCGAAAGGAGGACTGTTCTCAGTACGATGT